>NC_143012.1:201491746-201766746 GCF_055824585.1 Amblyomma mixtum | reverse complement strand
CACTTTCCAGCGCGGACAGCTTCGGATGGGTAAACCTACGCGCTAGGCTATCTCATTTTGTCTGAAAAAAAAAAAAGAAGTGTTCCGGGTTGCAAAAAAAGTGGGGCTGAACCGAGCTCCAAACCGGTTCGGAACGGTTCCTTTGAATCGTTCCGGTTCGGGTTCAGTTCTAAGATGGCGAAAAAAATATGGGTTCGGTTCGGCTCCGGTTCCGGGTGGAAATTCGGGTTCGGTTCCGGTTCGACACCCTGCCTAAAAGTAACATGGGGTGAATGGGATGCTTTCCCTGTAAAATGTTGTAAAATATTTATTTCTTAGTTCTTCTAGTTTTATACATGAGATTAAAATGTGGTTCACTGTGAGTTCAGCAACACACATTTCACAGAGAGGTTCGTTTTGTTTGGTTAGCAGAAAGTTGTGCGTGAGGTGGGTGTGTCCAATGCGCAGCCGACATAAAATAATTTCGGTAAAACGTTCTTGATGCCTACATGATTGCCATTCCCCTAAAATGGGCTTCACAGAATGTAATTTGTTGTTTACGTGCTCTTCCCATGCAGCCTGCCACTTATTTCTGAGTTTACTGTAGATAAACTTTAAGCAATCCCTGTGCGGTATGCTCACTTGCTTTATTTGGCCATTTCGGGCTTGTGCAGCGCATACATCTGCTTTCTCATTGCCCACAATTCCAACATGGCTAGGAACCCAGCAGAATTTAATGTTATGCTTTTGTTTTGTGATTTTAACTATGTTATGTATGATGTTTGCTATTATGGGTTCAGCAGCATTTCTGGAGTGCAGTGCTTTGAGCATACTCAGGGAATCGGTGTAAATGATGCTAGTTTTGATGTTCTCTTACTATTTTTTCTACAGCTGCAAAGATGGCAAAACACTCAGCAGTAAAAACCGATGCACATTCTGGTAGCCGCATTATCGGTTTATTTTTTTCTTGGATTACTGCACTTCCAACATGACTTTCTGTTTTTGAGCCATCGGTATAAAATTTAATGTAGGTGTCATACTTTTCTTGCAGTGCAAAGAATTCCTGTAATATGTACTCGTTTGTCATTTGCTTTTTGTCTAAATGTGTCATTGTAAAGTCACACACTGAAGGCAGGCTGTACCATGGTGGCAAATATTCCTTCCTTTGTGCAATATTCAGTAGGGCGTATAGTACTGTTAGCTCTTCGCATTTACCTTGAAAGCGCAGTAGTAATGGCCTGATAGAATGTGGTTTGTTGATGAATAATCTTTTAGATGGGCACTTGGTGACAATTGGATGAGAGATGTTTCGGAATAGAACGGAATTTTAAGACATATGTGCATGTAAGTGCGATTCTTCGATCCTCAAGAGCGGGCTCATTAGATTCAACGTAAAGGTTGGCTACTGGTGATGTTCTGTATGCTCCAGATGATAGGCGCAGACCAAGATTATGAATGGGGTCTAATCTTTTTGAGTAGGATGCTCTTGCCAAACCATATACTATGCACCAGTAGTCCAGCGTGGAGCGCACCAGAGAGCGATATATTTGTGAAAGGCTTGCTCTATCAGACCCCTACCGTTTCCGTGAGAGCACTTTTAAGATATTGAGGGCTTGAGAAGCTTTCTTTTTCAGGTTGTTAATGTGTGAGGAGTGAGTGCCGGCATGTGGGTCGCGGATCTCGGAGGCCAGCTGTGTGTGTGTGTGTGTGTGTGTGTGTGTGTGTGTGTGTGTGTGTGTGTGTGTGTGTGTGTGTGTGTGTGTGTGTGTGTGTGTGTGTGTGTGTGTGTGTGTGTGTGTGTGTGTGTGTGTGTGTGTGTGTGTGTGTGTGTGTGTGTGTGTGTGTGTGTGTCGCGGGTCTCGGAGGCCGTGTGGAGAGCTGTGGTTTCGGGAGCAAGAACCAGAGGGCGCGCGCGGGAGGAGAGCCGTAAAGCCTCATTGAGGGGCTTTAGACAGCCGGCGGGAGGCAGGGGACTGAGGGAGACGAGCGGCGGAGTGGAAAGAACGATGTGGTGTTGGTGGTGTGAATAAAGGGTTGGGAACGTGTAGTACGTGCGAGACCGTCGTCAAGCGTGACAAGTGGGGGCCCGTCCGCGATCGGCACGAATATAGACAGAGACTCTGTGGATGTTCCTGAAGCGCTGCTGCAACATCTTCTGGGGCAAACCAACGGCTCCGCCATACAACGTGAGCAAATCGCGGCGGCCGTCCGACAAAGGCTAACGGCGGCGGAGGCAGCGCCGGCCAGCTCTGTGACTGCGGCGACGACGATGGTGGTTCCACCGGCGGTGGACTGCGCTCCGCGCTCCTCCGGGCAGCTGCCAAAATACACGGGATTCAACGACGCCCAGTCTCCCGAGGAGTTTCTGGACCGGCTGGAAACGTTTTGCTTCGTCACCGGCGTCGCCGCAGACAAAAGGCTTACTCACATCGTGCCTGCTGTGCTGGAGAGCAGCGCGAAGTTGTGGTGGCGCTTTGTGAGCCCATTTGCGTCTTGGGAGGCATTTACCACCGTCTTCGTTGCGGAATTCTCCTCCATTGTCGCGAAGCGCCGCTTAAAGCAAGAACTTGAGCTCCGCACGCAGCACCCGGAAGAAAATTTAAAAACATTCATCTGCACGATCGCTGCCTACTAGCTATGACCGGATTGGCGGCGAAGTGCCGGAGTCGGAAAAGGTGGACCGCGTGTTGCGGAAAATGCACCCGCAGCTCCAAGACTTGGTGGAAGGAAAAGAGTTTGCAAACCTCGCGGAGTTGGCAAAGGCTGCCGACGGCCTCATGCAGCGTTACTGGAGGCGCTTGCAGTACAGGCCACCACCGCCTCCGGCCGACCAAGTGGCGAGAGACCTAGCCTTTCAGCCGGCTATAAACGCAACTGGCCTGCCTGGAACGCAACCCACCGATATGGTGGCAGCGGCAGCCGCGCCGTTCCAGTATCAGTTGGCGGCGCCCAACTGGCCATTGCATCCTGCGGCGATACAGCCATCGTACCATCGAGACCAATTGCACAGATTGCCCGCTACTGGGCCGCGTCTTCCGGCGCCGCCACAGCTGCAAGGATACCAAGCGCTCGACTCCAGGGAATTTACCTGCCGTCGCTGCGGAGGCGCCGGTCACCTAGCCCGCGAGTGCCCTACAGGTCGGCGAAGTGGCCCGCCCCGCTGCTACCGGTGCAACGGAATCGGACATTTCCGCTCCCAGTGCTCGGGAAACGGGAGACAGTAGGTGCTTCTCCGGCGAGCACCTGCGCGACTGCGCCGCGGGTAGCGGCCTTGGCCGGCAGCAAAGAGCCTCTTCTGGAAGTGCGGATCGGGCAGACTACATTCCAGGCCTTGCTAGACACAGACTCAAGTGTGAGCTTGCTGGGAGCGCCGGCAACGGCGGCAGAGGAAGCGGGCGCCAAACTCCCCTAGTAGCACGCTTTGTTGCCTCAGTGTGGCCACAACGTTACATTCTAATATTGCCTTAACGTGGCTAGCGTCCTCTTTTTGCCACGTTAACGCAACATACATAAGACAACGTTGAGACAATATTGCTCCAATGTTACATCAACTATCAGTCAATGTTAAAGCAACTTCTGGAGACAATATTAATGCAACATTGCTACAACATTTTCTTAATGTTGATACAACTTTTTATTCGCACACATACAACATTCCCACGACAATTTTACTACAATATTGCTGCAATGCTGTCATAATGTTTCAGAAACATTCAGACAGCATTCTAAATTACTGAAATATTTCAGCGACCAATAATGGCTGCTGCTCAATCAAGTGATCTCTTGAAAGACTAAACTGTGTACAATGGCATCATCATACCAGAATGGTTACAGCAGCTTAAGGTCACAAGAATGAGCAATTGAGCATTACTCCTTGCTACACAGTAATGCAGTGCTTGCTATAGAATACAAATACAAGACTGCACTGCACAACACATTGTTTTTCCATACTTTCCAGACCACTTACTCTAAATAAATCCTTAAATGTTACATTCATTAGCTCTCTAGTGCTCCTATCGTTTAGATGCAACAAGATTCCATGACATGGTTATTCTGACAATTAGACTGATTTATTTAAATAGACAGAAATATAATTTCGAAAAAGGAAGCAGACTTATAATACACTCAACATTTACACAAACACATTGGCATAGCTTGAAAAATGCAACACGTGGGCTTACATTTTCACGGATATCATTTATTTATTTACTTCATAAAGAAACTTGCAACAAATCTAAAAAAACAGTACACATGTGAGCTACTCGGGAACAAGAACCAGAGCTAATGTTTTAAACAGTTACTAGGCACATTACCATAGCATGAAAACGTGCACACACCTCTCAACTGGCATGTTATAAATACAAAACACTTGAGTAAATTATTTACACAACAATAGCCCACCTTGAAAACATGCACCACCTGGACTTTGTATTTCCCAAATATAACATTCATTTTGTGCACAAAATTGCAAAAAATAAACAAAGTAGCAGTTCAACCTAGTTGGCCATTCAGAAACAAGGAGCAGAGGTATTATGAACAGCAGAGTTAGTTGTTGGGCTGTTTAGCATCACTGATTTAAGTGCATAGTTTTCCAGCCCTACGGAACACACACACACAGATACATGAGCTGCTGTGGTGGTTCAGTGGTTATGGTGCTCGGCTGCTGGTCTGTTAAGACACGGGTTCTATCCTGGCCGTGGTGGTTGCATTTCGAAGGAGGCAAAATGCTAGAGGCCCGTAAATGCAATCTGCATGCAAGAGATCTAAAGAATGAGGACAGGTTCCAAACTTGTCAAGCACTGCAGTGATTGTACAGAGATTTTCAAGTGCGAAGATCCTTAGCAGAAGCAGACCACAAACCACATGTGAAGCGACAGAGACGCATCATATTAAAAAAGCTGGTTCACAATGTGCGAGCAATACTTCAATTGTATCATATAATGCAGATATGATGTTTCTTTCATAGTTTTTATGATAAAGGTGTGATAAGTTTGTTTTTTTCCTGCTGGGCTGGTCTGAGGGCATTTAAGCAGTGTCTGTGCCGTTAAATAACCAGTTGTCAGTGAGCGCTGTGTTTTATCCTTCTTCCCAACTTCAGTAAAACTGCAAGTTGGTACATACTTGAAGAAAACAGCACAGCAACAAGCACAAGAGAGAAGATGGGACAGGTGCTGACCAGCAACTGAAGGTGTATTGAAAAGGAACACTTAAAATATACTCACTTTACAACCAAGATCGCACATGAGCTGCGCGAACAACACCGATAAGCTATAAACTTCAGTCATGGTGGTCAAGATTCAACAGTTCACAGTCATGAACGACTGTCCGTCCTTGTTCATGATTGTGAACTATTGTATCCTGACCACCATGACTGAAGTTGACAGGTTATCAGTGTTATTCGCGCAGTTCATGTGCACTCTTGGTTGTGAAGAGAGTATGTTTTATGCGTTCTTTTTCAATAAACCTTCAGTTGCTAGTCAGCACCTGTCTCATCTTCTCTCTTGTCCCTGTTGCTGCGCTGATTTCTTCAAGTATCCTTCTTCCCTTCTTTGGTCATGCACCGTTGCACTGGAAAACTACAAATTTAAAGTACTGTCAACATTTGCCTGAACAATTTAGCACGTCTAAAATAAGCTTGTCTCTGGTAGCCTCCAGCTGCTCACGATGATGGTCTCTTCTAATTCATGACGTCACAAGCGAAGCTGCATCTCTGCAAAAAAAAAGAACCAAAAATTTCCTAATATAAGCATACACGTCTAATAACAAATCTTCTACACTCCTCAAGGAACACAGACATTGGACAGCCCTGTTTAAAGAACTTATGTCCAGTCACTTGGCTCAAACCAAAATAATGAAAAAAAAAATCCGCCCTTCCCTGGCACCGCGAGCATATTTTAACAGCCTGAGCAACAAATTGTTCTGAAAGTGGCTAAAAAATGCATTCATTACATAAAAGACATCGACTATTCATGCCACCTAAAATTCTCAAAAGCAAGCAAATAATATACAAACAAAAATTCCCATTCCCGCACCTCACAGCAAAGGCCAGTGCTGCTGTCTCGCTTGAATCCTGCCTTACAAGCGGACCTACTGGTGTCAGCCATGGGGACGGCCATTCAATTGCTTAAACCCACAAGGGCGTTTGTAGATGAAGGCGTAGCCGGCTGGAGGTGGTTGCACATCACTCCCTTTGTCTTCCCTCAATGTACCATGGCGGTGGACGATAAAGTAAACCGAGCGGAGAGGGCAGGCCCAGCCTATAGTCTTTTTCAGCCTCACTGCTGTGCACAATTTGAAAGGCAAAGTTGCTAACGGCCGATTCTTCCTGGGCTACATAAGCTAGATCACAAACTGATGATGGGTGCAGGGGTCAAGTAGATGCAGCTAGCACAGGAAAGGGCTAATTTGGGGAATATGGGAGAGGCTGTCGCCCTGCAGTGGGTATAGTCCGGCCGATGATGATGGATGATTGAATACCAATGAATATTTCACTTTTCTTACCCTTGGCGCAAATCGCTGCACAGTCCCATAAATGTTGGTTATAAGAGTATACATCTGATTGGGAATGAGAGGGCAAAGACTAGTATAATGCAGCAGCGTCAGTTTCGAGTGAAAGAATAAATTCTGGTTCCTTGCTTAAAATGCCGCTGGATTTATGCTATCTTCCAGTAGAATGCATGAGAACTGGTGTAATGCCCTCGCACAAAGTGCAGACGTTAAGGAACATGCACATGTTCTTCCAGAGAACGAAACTTTCCAAAGCAGTGGTAATGACCATCGCTCATCCCTGCTGGATCAGTATGCCTCTGCGTCTTTAGTAATTTTCTAGCATCCGTGGGTAACTCTGGATGGCATGGCTTCAGCCCTTTAAGCAGGGAATGCAGGTGAGAAGCAGGCTATTAATTGCCCACACGCGCAAGTCGTGCTCTAGACATTGAGTAGAGGCACCAGACTCAAGTGTCATCCTATCTTCATAAATCACCAACTCCTTATTGTCAGAAATCCGCGACAACTCCTATGTTGCCCTTTCTATGTCAGAGATGCTGCTAGCGGTGCTAAAATCCGACAAGTGAGAACTGCGGCTTTCAACTGCGTCCTCGCCTGGCGCTGATAAAGAGGATAAAATAATATTATGCGATCAAAAGGCATCTTGATACTGTTCTGCTCATATTGCGTACAATCTGCTGCCATGACCATTATCAAGCCTAACAACAGCAAAACAGTTTTCTAGTTCGTCGTAAACAGCCTCTGCTGTTCTTCGGCGTCGTTGCTGAATGGACACTTCGCTTAGCGAACACTTCATTCTCTTCATGATACAACGAATGTAACACTTTATCAAACTATCACGAAGAACCAACACAAGTCACAGCACAACAATGCAAGTCTAGAAATCACTCACCATTGAGGTCATCCTCTGGGCAAGCCTTTGTTGTTTCAGCTGAATTCCAGTGAAACCACAACGAAACACAGAAGCGCGGGCACGGCGACCGCAAGAAAAACTGTACTAGAAGGACAAAAAACGTGAATATCTTGCCACGACTGCCGCTGACACGCAACGCAGGTTCTCCGATGAGCGCGCATCGCAGGATTGGCTCTCGGCGCGGCCGCGGTTCGGATTTGGATTTGTGCGGGGCGTCAGTGAAACCAGAACTAAATTTCTTCGGCAGTTTTAATTTTGTCTTCATGTTTAATTGAAAAACAAAGTACTTCCAGCTCATTAAAAATATTTTAGATAGAAATATATCTTTCTACATTAGTGTCACAGAGTGCAAGTACACTTGGACTGCTCACCATTTGCATACACACCACATGCAAACTTGCCCTCGAAGTAAAAATTAATAAATAAATAAATTAATACTGTCATGGTGAGTAGAAGTGATCTGGTACCGGCTTTTCTATTTGGGCTTCAGAAATAGCCCGAGAGGGCAGACAATTAACCTATAGCATGAATGTTATATCAATGCCATCGTATGTGGTTCAACATTTATTCATCATTTGACAATATTGCTGCAATGTGAAAAGACCACTTTAGGGCAACGTTATCAGCATGTTGCTTGGTAACATTGCAGCAACATTATCTAATGTTGAAGAATGTTAGCGCAACATAGTACAACATTGGCAATGTTGTTGCAACGTTGCAGTAACATACTGTGCTACTAGGGTCAGGACACAGGAACGAGCACTCTGCCTGGCAACAGGTTGGTCGCAGTCCACCACTTCCCTAAAATGCAAAATAGTGTGGACCACTGGCCACCGCAACCAGCGCTTCCTGTGTGTGCCAGATCTGTGCCGGGACATTGTGCTTGGCAGAGACTTTTTGACTGCGACAGGCATATCGCTACATGTAGCGCTGGGCGGCTCGACTGTTGGAACCGACCCACAGTGTATCGTGCCATTCGCGAAGCGCAGCAAGGATCCGGCAACAGCAATGGTAATGGAGGAAGACGACGAGTCTTACTATCTACACAACCTCTTTGAAGAAGTACTTGTGGTTCCGAGCGCAAGGATTGCAAATGAGCCACCACCAACTGTGAAAAAGGTGCTCGAGGACTTCTGCCATTTGTTCACTGCAAGCCCTGGATGTACCACCCTCGCTCAGCACTGCATTGACACTGGGGATAGCGCACCTGTGAGGTGTAAACTTCGTCCAGTAAATGCCAAAAAGCAAAATATCATTGAAGGGTGTGTCCATGACCTCCTAGAGCAGGGCCTTATAAGACATAGCACTAGCCCCTGGACCAGCCCTCCTGTGCTCGTTGCCAAGAAGTCTGGAGGCTACCGACTTGCAGTGGACTACCGGCCACTGAACGCTCGCACCAGGATACCTGCCTACCCGATGCCTCGAACAGACTGGCTGCTAGCGCAATTGGACCACGCGAAGTGGTTCTCAAGCTCTGATCTCTCCCAATGATTTTTCCAGATTCCTGTGTCGGACGCTGACATAGCAAAAACAGCCTTCATCCGGCAGCAAGGTACATTCGAGTTCACAAGGATGCCCTTCGGGGTGGCAGGCGGCCCGGCAACTTTCCAAACCTTGATGGACCGAGTGCTTCAGGGAATCATTCATCACTTTGCTATGGCGTTCCTGGATGATGTTCTCGTCTACTCAGAGACACTTGAGAGCCACGTTGAACATGTGAGGGAAGTGCTTCGGCGCATTGACGGGGCTGGCCTTACGATTAACCCAGGCAAAATACAGGTTTGTCGTCAGTCGCTTAAGTTCTTGGGCCACATCATCTCTCCTGGGCAGTGCAGACCGGATGAAGAGAAAGTGCGTGCAGTGCTACACTACCGAAGACCCAGCACAGCAAACCAGTTGCAGGCCTTCCTGGGACTTGCTGGTTATTACCGCAGTTTCATACCACACTTCTCACTGACAGCGCGTCCACTCACGGCCCTTTTGAAGAAAAATGAGCCATGGCGGTGGGAAGAGCACCAAGAGCAGGCTTTCACTGCACTCAAGAAGTCCTTGGCCGGGGACGTGGTTATAAGCCTCCCAGACCTGAATCGACCCTTTGTTGTTGAGACGGATGCATGCGGCATTGGCATTGCGGCGGTGCTACTGCAGGCCAACTCTGATGGACTGCAGCCTGTTTCCTTCATTAGCAGGGTCTTCACAGAGGCTGACAGCCATTATACTGTGTGTTGTGTTTTATGGCGCATAAGCGACTAAGGCTATCATGCGCCAAGCTCAGGGTATAAAATTGTTTTATATAGGATGTTATACAAGTCTAAATGAACGGTGGTGTAAAGGGCCTAAAAAGTTAGTTTGTGCAGCATAGTAAAAATATAAAAATTTAAGACAAAATTTTAGAAGCGACTTCTGGTAAAAGCTTTAAATAGGGTCGGTAACCTCAGCAGCCATCCTTGGCTGGGCAAGGATCTCGAGGTTCCCACCCGATGGAATGAGGACCTCAGCCATCTTCTCAGGAATGAGAAAGTGGCTGAGGTGTTTCAAAAACAAGTAAGGCAAGATGAGGTTTGTCAATAAATTGTAAAGCACGGGGTTAAATGTGTTGTGTTGTGTTTTATGGCGCATAAGCGACTAAGGCTATCATGCGCCAAGCTCAGGGTATAATAATTGTTTTATATAGGATATTGTACAAAAGTCTAAATGAACGGTGGTGTAAAGGGCCTAAAAAGTTAATTCGTGCAACCTAGTAAACATATAAAAATTTAAGACAAAATTTTAGAAGTGACTTATGGTAAAAGCTTTAAGTAGGGTCGGTAACCTCAGCAGCCATCCTTGGCTGGGCAAGGATCTTGAGGTTCCCACCCGATGGAATAGGGACCTCAGCAGTCTTCTCAGGAATGAGAAAGCGGCTGAGGTGTTTCAAAAACAAGTAAGGCAAGATGAGGTGTGTCAATAAATTGTAAACCACGGGGTTAAATGCATGTTTCTAGAATTTATGTGTTACAGTTGTTGTAACCTACCGTTTGTTTAGAATATTTGCTTCTTGTAAAAAGTTAAATGTGCAGGACAAGTTGACAAGTGCATTCTCTCCCAAAACCAGTGATGGATGAAAAGGGATTTGTTCTTTGTAAAACCGTGTGAAAGGTTTCTTCCTCAGTGTTTCGAGCTTTAGACATGAGTATAGCAAATGGTTTACGGTGAGGTCGTCTCCGCATGCGTCACATATAGGTTTGTCTTGTTTTGTTAGTATGAAGTTGTGTGTGAGGTGTGTGTGTCCTATGCGAAGACGGCATAAAATGACTTCCTTAATGCGTTCCTGGTGAGTACATGTTTTCCATTCGCCCAACACAGGCTTAACCAAGTGGAGTTTATTATTTATTGTATTATTCCATGTTGCCTGCCATTTATCCCTTAGTTTAGAATGTACTAATTTCATGTAATCTTTAAAAGGTAAATTTACTTTCTCGATTTGTTTGTTCCGGGCTTGAGCTGCGCATACATCTGCTCTTTCATTCCCTTTTATACCGACGTGACTAGGGACCCAGCAGAATTTGACGTTTAGTCCGTGGGCAGTGGCTGTAATTATGTTGTGTATGATGTCCCCGAGTAGTGGCGTGACTGCATTTCTGATGTGAAGCGCTGTGACTACACTGAGCGAGTCTGTGAAAATAACGCTGTTGCTTATGTTCTCGTTTAATATTTTCTCTACCGCAACCCAGATGGCATAACATTCAGCAGTGAAGATGGATGCATACTGCGGAAGTCTTATTATTTTTTCCCATCTTCCTTGTACTACGGCACTTCCAACACAATCGGCTGTTTTTGAACCGTCAGTATAAAAAGTTTCAAGGCCACTGTACCTTTCCTCGAGTGCGAGGAATTCTTGGATGATGTGTTGTGAGGGAGTTTGTGTTTTTCGGAACTGTGTAAGCGTGAGATCACAGTCGGTGTGAAAATTATTCCATGGGGCAAGTGGGTCCCGTCTTTGAGCCATGTTAGGTAATGTGTCAGCTATGCCAAGATTCTGGCATATCTCTTCGAACCTTAAAATCAGAGGCCTGGTAGCTTGTGGTTTGTTCCTGAATATTATTCTAGAGGGGCACTTTGTTACGATGGAGTAACAGATGTGTTTTTGCAAGGATCTCACTTTGAAAACATATGTACATGTAAGGGCGTTTCTTTTGACTTCTAGCGGGGGTTCATTTGTCTCGACGTAAAGACTGGTTATGGGCGATGTTCTGTAAGCGCCGCATGAAAGGCGATGGCCTGAGTTATGCGTGGGGTCTAGTCTCTTCAGATATGATGGCCGTGCTGATCCGTACACTACGCATCCGTAGTCTAAGATGGAACGTGTCAAGGAGCGATAGATGTGTAGGAGGCATGCTCTATCAGACCCCCAGTGTTTTCGAGACAGTACTTTCAATATGTTCAGTGATTTAGTGGCTTTCTTTTTTAGGTTATTTATGTGGGGTAGGAACGTAAGTTTTCTGTCAAATGTTACGCCCAAAAATTTATGCTCCTTTTTCATAGGCAGTACTGTTTCATTTAAGTGGAGTGTGGGGTCGGCCTGTAAGCCTCTCTTCAGTGAAAAAAGAACGGCGACTGTTTTTTGAGGGGAAAACTTGAAACCATTTCTTTCAGCCCAAATTGCCAGTTTGTTTAACGTCAGCTGTATTTGTCGTTCACATGTTGAGAGGTTCGTGGAGGTGTACGCTATTTGGAGATCATCAACGTATGTAGAATACATAATAGACTTTGGCATTATTTTCACAAGAGAATTCATTTTCACAATAAAGAGAGTTGTACTGAGAATACACCCCTGGGGCACTCCATTTTCTCGACTAAAATTCTTCGAAAGTGTTGAGCCCAGGCGGACTTGGAATGAACGGCCAGAGAGGAAGTCCTTTATGCAGTTTAGCATCCTGCCGCAGATGCCTAGATCTGCAAGGTCACGAAGAATACCGAACCTCCTCGTGGTGTCATAAGCTTTTTCCATGTCGAAAAAAACTGCCAGGCAGTGTTGTCTGTGAATAAACGCCTCACGTACTGTATTTTCAAGGCGGACTAGATGATCGGTTGTAGAGCACGCTTTCCTAAAACCGCATTGATGTATATCAAGCAGTGTACGGTATTCAAGGACGAACATAAACCGGATATTAAGAACACTTTCAAAAGTTTTGGCAAGACAACGTGTGAGCGCTATGGGTCTATAACTACCGGGGGAACTTGGTGGCTTTCCGGGTTTAAGGAAAGGTACAATTACTGCTTTCTTCCATGCCTCAGGTAGCTTCCCGGAGACCCATATTTTATTAAAAAACTTTAAAAGTGCTTCTACGGCAGATTCTGAAAGATGGGCTAGCATTTGGTAATGTATTTGGTCTGGGCCGGGTGCAGTATGTTTACCGGCAGAAATTACTGTTTTGATCTCTTGCATTGTAATTAAATTATTGTAGGGTTCATTTGTACCACAACTTGTTGGCAGTCTTTGCTTCTCCGCTGTGTTTTTGTGTTTTAGAAAAGCTGCTGTGTAGTGTGATGAGCTGGAAATGGTAGAAAAATATTCGCCTAAAATATCTGCCTGTTCTTCTAAACTCGTCTGTACACCAGGGGCTGTCAGAAAGGGGACTGTGAACGGAGAGTAGTTGCCATTTAGCTTTCTCACCTTCTCCCACATTTGTTTAGACGTGGTCGAGCTGTTTATTGATGAAACGTAATTTTTCCACGAAGATTTTTCGGCACTGCGACGAATATATCGAGCTTTCGCTCTCGCCTTTTTAAATTTTATAAAATTCTCCTGTGTAGGGTATCTCCGAAAAATGCCCCAGGCTTTGTTTTGCTTCTTTTATTCTTCTTTACATTCTTTTGTGTACCAGTATTTGTGATTCTGGTTTACTATTCCAGAGGACTGAGGAATAGCTTGGCGTGCAGCGGCAATAATAGTTTGTGAACAATTCGTTAAGTCTGTCTATACTCACGTCGTCAGAAACTATTTTATCTAAGCTGGCTTTTTCACAGAACAGTGCCCAGTTGGCCAAGTGCAGTTTCCACCGTTGCGGTTTAGTTGGGATTATTTCGGGTGAATGTGCTAAGCTAATTAGTATTGGTAAATGATCGCTCCCATATGGGTTATCTAAGACATCCCAATTAAAATCTGTAAAAATGGAGGACGAACTAAAAGATAAATCTATACAACTCATTTTTCCTGAGCTAGGAGAACAATAGGTTGGCTTGCCAGTATTTAAGAGACAAATGTTATTGCAGACTATAAAATCTTCAATCAGTTGACCTCTAGTGTCGGTTTTCTCACTACCCCAAAAGCAGGAATGGGCGTTAAAATCTTCTATCATTAAAAACGGTTCTGGTAATTGGTCTAAAAGGTCTTCTAAATAATGGGTTGTTATTTTAAAATGAGGGTCAATATATACGCAGCACACTGTAATTGTTTTAAATGTGTGTAGGATGGCTGCTACGGCTTCTAATCTAGTTTTAAGTTTGTGTTCGCGAGCTGCGACTCCATTTTTAACTATTATGGCAACGCCACCCGAAAGCCGGCTCGCCTGCTCTCGATCGCGGCGGAAAACTGTATAATTCTTAAGAAAGTTATTTTTTTGGGGACCTAAATTTGTCTCTTGTAGACATAAGGCAACAGGAGCGTGCGCTCCTAGTATGTCTTTTACATCACTGTAGTTGTTTACAAGTCCCCTACAGTTCCATTGTATTATGAAAGCCATCTTAATTTTGTGTTTCTAAAGGGTGAAAAGGTAGATCAAGTTGTCGATGGCCCCGTGACTCGGGGCCTGTCTTTTTTTGACCGATCCAGGGAGCTCCGCCGACCGTCCGACGTGGACGGCGCGGGGCTGCCCGGGGCCGTGTCCATCGCCTCTGCGGAGGCGCTGGACGACCGTGCAGGAGGCATGTTGATTTTTGAGTTTGACCTCGACCTGTGGGAAGAGGTCTTAAGGCCCGCCGACCCGGGGGTCTGCGTTGCCTCCTTTGGGGTTTGCGGAGTAGCGCTAGCTACTCCACATGGGGGCGCGGGTGGCCCCGCCACAGGCAGAATGCGTGTGGCCTGGACAGGTGGCGTAGCCTGGTGTGGTGTGCCGCGCCCACGCACCACATCGGCGAAGTTTGTTTTTGCAGTGAAGGAGAATTTGTTTGTCTGTGAGTATCGTCGTCTTGCTTCTTTGAAAGAAATGTTTTCGTAGTCTTAAGAGTAATGATTTCTTTCTCTTTCTTCCAGGACGGACAAGCCCTGGAGTAGGCAGCATGGTCTCCTTCACAGTTTGCACACCGTGGGTTAGCAACACATTCTTCGGATTGGTGTTCCTTCGAAGAGCATTTTGCGCAAGTTTTGCGGCCGCGACAACTCTGTGAGCCGTGGCCAAATCTCTGGCAGTTGAAACATCTGCGTGGGTTGGGAATATACGGTCTTACATTTATTTTCAGATATCCGACTTCTTTGCTTTCAGGCAGTATGCTGGTGTTGAAAGTGAGGATGAGGTGTTTCGTGTCAATTTCTTTGTTGTCCTTCCTGATCTTTATTCGCTGAACATTTATGACATCTTGATCAGTAAGGCCCTCAAGCATTTCTTTTTCAGAGAGGTGGACAAAGTCGATTTCAGATATGACGCCTCGGACAGTGTTTAGAGATCGATGTCAAGTAACGGAGATCAGTAAGGCCCTCAAGCATTTCTTTTTCAGAGAGGTGGACAAAGTCGATTTCAGATATGACGCCTCGGACAGTGTTTAGAGATCGATGTCAAGTAACGGAGATCGGAATCTCCCCTATGGACACGAGGTTTGAGAGTTTAGAGTACTGGACGGTGTCATGCAATTCGAGCAGTAAGTCACCACTGGCCATTTTTGATACCTTGTACCCAAGCCCCAAGCTTTCTGTCAAGCACTTTGCTACCAGGAACGGGGATATCAGTCTTGCTTGTTTTTCTTCTGCATTGCTATGTACAACATGGAATTTCGGGAAAGTTATCTTTCTTTTTTGGAAAAAGTCGCTTGCATCGGTCCGCCCTCTTTTCAGAGAGCGATCAGGTTTTGAAAGGGGGGGAGCCATAAAAAATTGAGGTTTTTCAGTCATGGTGCCAGCCACCCACCATGGAGCCCAACGAGGGGACGGGACAGGAACTTGCAAGCAAGTCCTGCCCACGCCAGCTGTACACCTCAACTATAACCAAATATGACGCAACTCAGGGTAGTTGGCCACACACGGTTAACCCTCGCCGCCAGGAAAAAGAGGAAAAACTAAGAAGTGAACAGAAGACAGGAGAGTTGTAAGAAAGAGATAGGAAAGTGAAAGATGAAGGGGAGGACAGGAAAAGGCGACTGCCGATTTCCCCCGGTCGGGTCAGGCCGGAGGTGCCGTCTACAAGAAGCTGGGGCCAAAGTGGTGTGTTGCCTCCGCCGAGGGGCCTTAAGGGTCCAAACGCTCGGCATCGGCTCAACCACCAGGATCCCCTTTTCCCCGGACACGGCGATGCCACGCACGGCTAAGCGCGGATGCTCGGGTCCGTGGTGACGCATTGTTCACCATCATCCCCCTGCGGGGATGTCCCTTCGGATGCTCGGGTTAACCCCGTGGTGTCGCCACTCACCAACGTCTGCATGCTGCAGACGCCTCCCTGCGGGGGACGGGTTAAATGCATGTTTCTAGAATTTATTTGTTACAGTAGTAACCTATAGTTTTGTTGTATCCTTCTTTCTTGTTTCAGTTTCGTTTCTTTCAGTGTACATATCGTCATCGTCATTCAATATGATTTCCTATATAAGTGGCTTCACTGTGACGAATAAAGGAGAGTGTTTTTGCATACTGCGCTTGCGTGGTCCCGTGTCATGCGTCTGGTCTGAACCAGACACCACATATTGGCGACGAGGATCAGTATCGGAGCCATGTCACTCGGGTGTTTCCCAGCACCGCCCCCTTTCTTGCCTGCACCCGGTGACCCGGCTGTGCCTTGGCAGCAGTGGAAACGCGTATTCCTGAATTTCCTGGAGGCCATTGGCGGCGATGAACTGAAGCCGAAGCGTTGCAAGGCAATTCTGCTAAACTCGCTCGGGGTTGAAGGCCAGCGAATATTCTACAGCATCCTTGCACAAGGAGCAGACGTGACTGCGGACGCCAAGGCCGAGGACAACGGGGACAAGGAGGAAGAGGTGGACCAGTTCAAGGACGCGCTTGCTGCACTGGATACGCATTTCGCAAGCGCTACGAATGATTTGGTGGAGCGGCGCCGGTTTCGCCAAAGACAACAACTGCCTGGTGAGACATTTCAAGCATTTACAAACAGTCTTCGGGACCTTGCGTCTACTTGCAATTTTGGCAGTGCTACCGATAGCATGATTCGAGACCAATTACTGGAAGGCACTTCGTCACGAACAACACGTGAACGCATGCTTTATGAAGGGTCTTCGCTTACATTGCAGCGTGCTGTCGACATCGGGAAGCAAATTGAGCAAACACAAGAGCTCGGGGAATTCGCGCATAGCACTGTGAACAAGATTCAAGATGTGCGAAAAAGGTCAGACTCTGAGCAAGGAAGTTGCTACAGGTGCGGCTCGTCATCGCATATGGCTAACTCGACTGCATGTCCGGCGAGGAACAAGCGTTGCCACTCTTGTGGAAAAATTGGTCACTTTTCAAGCATGTGCAAATCGAAGAAAAAGAAATATACCGTTCGAAAGCCCGAGAAGGCCAACGCCGTCACGGTACTTCAAATCGGTGACCGTAATGCGTCGGCGAAAGATATTCGAGCCAACATTTCTATCGGGAAGATAAGATTGTCGTTGATTGTCGACACAGGCGCTGCGGTTTCTTTGCTCAGTGAAGAGCACTACCACAAATATCTAGCCGACACGCACTCATTACGACCGCCGACTGCCAATTTGTGCAACTATTCCGGAGAACAAATCAAGTTAAGCGGTTGCTTTCTTGCTGACGTATCTTACAAGGGAAACAGAGCCAGTGTGCTTTTTCATGTCACAACCAAGGGCACTTCGCTGCTGGGGCTTGATGCCGTTCGGAGCCTGGGAATCACTATCAACGGCTCAACCTTGAATTGCTGCCAGGTGACATGCCCTGATTCACTGCCTTCAGAATTTACGCACCAGTTTGCGCACTTGTTCACGGAACAGTTAGGGCATGTGAAAGGCTTTGTTCACCATGTTAACTGCCGTTCATCTGTAAAACCAGTCGTTGCGAAACTCCGACGCCTGCTGCTCACGCTACGGCAACAGGTATCGGTAGAGATACAACGCCTGCTGGCCGAAGATATAATTGAACCTGTCGACGCATCGGAGTGGATTTCACCGATCGTCGTCGTGAGGAAGAAGGACGGTTCAATTAGGTTGTGTGTGGACCTACGTCAAGTGAACAAGGCAGTAATTGCCGATGCTTTTCCTCTTCCGCATACAGATGAATTACTTTATGAACTAGCTGGAGGAACGTGCTTCTCAAAGCTCGACTTAGCGTCGGCATACCACCAGCTAGAACTGACTCCGGAAAGTCGGGGACTAACCACCTTTACCATACACGAAGGATTGTTTCGTTTTAAGAGAGTTTGTTTTGGCCTTGCATCTGCCCCTTCAGCCTTTCAAAGAATGATGCAGCATATTTTGAAAGATTGTAAAGGCGTACTTTGTTACATTGATGATGTGATTGTGTGGGGCAAGACACGTGAGGAGCACCACAAGAATCTACACCAGGTGCTAAAACGCATTGGTGATTCAGGTTTGAAGCTCAACCAGAAATGCACAGTTGCTGTTTCAGAACTATCCTTTTTAGGGCATACGGTGAGCTCAAAAGGGCTCACACCATTGCAGTCTAAGGTTGACGATATTGTGAAAGTGCCTGCTCCTCACGATGTTGCCACTTTGAGGTCATTTTTGGGTCTCGCTGGTTACTATGCTCGGTTTGTGCCGCGATTTGCTGATCTCGTCGAGCCGCTTAGAAGGCTCCTGCGGTCTAGTCAACAGTTCACGTGGGATGATGAGGCTGAGCGTAGCTTCCAGCTTGTTAAGACAGCTTTGTCTTCAAGCCCAGTCATACAAATGTTTAACCCAGACCTTGATGTAATTGTTACGACAGCTGCTTCTGATAAGGGTCTGGGAGCCGTTCTTCAGCAACGCGATGGTGAGTGTACGCACGGTGGCCTTCGCATCACGTGCCCTGACTCCTGCTGAGCGGAAGTACTCCGCTGGGGAACGTGAGGCCCTTGCTTGTCTCTTCGACAGTGTACGCAAGGTGGCCTTCGCATCACGTGCCCTGACTCCTGCTGAGCGGAAGTACTCCGCTGGGGAACGTGAGGCCCTTGCTTGTCTCTTCGCGTGCGAGCGCTGGCACATACGTCTACTTGTGGGGTTGAAAATTTGTTACGTACGGACCACCAGGCACTGGTGACGTTACTTTCAGCTGCCGGTACAGGACGCCGACCTTTGCGTATATCCAGACGGTCAGCTCGACTTTTGTATTATAACTTCGACATAGAGTACCAAAAGGGATCGCAAAATGTCGTGGCCGATGCGCTTTCACGCCTACCTCTTGACTGTGATTCGCAGCAGACGATGCAGGAAGAAATTGTGTCCGTTGTATCAGAGTGCCTAACAAAGGAACGGCTGCAGGTGGCCACTGCTGCAGACAGCACACTGCAACAGGTTGTTGTGTACGTGGTACATGGTTGGGCGCCTAGAAAAGCTTTGCCAGCGGAAGTAATGGCGTATTTTAACGTGCGGGAAGAGCTTTATTTCGTTGATGGCCTTTTGATGCACGGCGAGCAGGTAGTTGTTCCGAGTGAATTGACCTCGCTCCTGGTTGGTTTTGCGCACTAAGGTCACCCAGGAATTGTGAGGACGAAGCAGAGACTACGTGATCTTTACTGGTGGCCGCGTTTGAATAAACAGGTAGAAGAAGCAATTCATTTTTGTCATATCTGCCAGGCCGCGGACAAGTCCGCTAAACCGTCGTTTGCACCGTTGCAGCCGGTGACGTTTACAGAGCTACCATGGCAGAAGTTAGCAATGGATATAGTGGGACCGATTCACTGGGCCCCTTCAAACTGTAGGTACATGATATCGCTGATCGATTATCATTCCAAGTGGCCTGAGGTTGCCTTTTCATCTACAGTAACATCACAGAGTGTGGTCGATTTTTTGCAGACTGTGTTCAGCCGAGAAGGCTATCCGGAAGAAATTGTCACAGATAATGGGCCTCAGTTTAGATCGCAAATGTTTGAAACATTCTTGAGAGAGAGGAGTATTGCGCATCGTTGTTCTTCTCTGTACTATCCACAGGGAAACGGCGCAACTGAACGTTTTAATCGCGTGCTGAAAGATTTCATGCAGGTTGCCCGATTGGAACAACGGCCCCTCCAGGCTGCTGTGGTTGACTATCTCGGCATATATAGGTCCACGCCGCATGCGACAACGGGTGTGTCGCCAGCTAAGTTGCTCCACGGGCGTCAGCCAAGGACAAGACTCAATACAGTGGGTTTGCCGACAAGAGAGGGTGTCCATGCCGGTTCGAATAAAAATGTTCCTGGTAGGGTTAAGGCGAAGCAGATGTATGCAAAACAGTATACGGACAGGAGGCGAGGTGCGAAAAGACCAGCCTTTAGAGTAGGGGACTTCGTTCGTGTACGCAAGCCAGCAGGCGGTGGGAAAGCGTCGGTAAATTACATGGGACCTTTCAAGATTGTCGGCAGAAAAGGCAAAAATAGCTTTTTGATGAGCGACGGTCGTTGCTGGAACGCGTCTAAACTAGTTCGGGTTCCCTGCAATCAATCGCAGACAATAGAACAATGGGCATGGGAATTACCTCATCACTACTCGGGTACCGCTGGGCCTGAAAGCCGCGCAGGCGCTGAACAGGGTGAATTGTTGCGATTGCCGGAAACAAGGGCTGAAGTTACTGAAGAAGTGGTTGCTCCTTTAGAGGATTCGGTGGAGCAACCTTTGCGTCGAAGCACTAGGGTACGCCGACCTGTAGAAAGATTTGGGTTTTCTTTACCTGAACAATCAGTGTTTAGTTCGTGCTATTTTGGTTGTCGTAAATAACTATGTTGTATTTTCAAGCGTGAGGCGATGTTGTATCCTTCTTTCTTGTTTCAGTTTCGTTTCTTTCAGTGTACATATCGTCATCGTCATTCAATATGATTTCCTATATAAGTGGCTTCACTGTGACGAATAAAGGAGAGTGTTTTTGCATACTGTGCTTGCGTGGTCCCGTGTCATGCGTCTGGTCTGAACCAGAGACCACAAGTTTGTTTAGAATATTTGCTTCTTGTAAAAAGTTAAATGTGCAGGACAAGTCGACGAGTGCATTCTCTCCCAAAACCAGTGATAGATGAAAAGGGATTTGTTCATTGTAAAACCGTGTGGAATGTTTCTTCCTCAGTGTTTCGAGCTTTCGACATGAGTATAGCAAATGGTTTACGGTGAGGTCGTCTCCGCATGCGTCACATATAGGTTTGTCTTGTTTTGTTAGTATGAAGTTGTGTGTGAGGTGTGTGTGTCCTATGCGAAGAAGGCATAAAATGACTTCCTTAATTCGTTCCTGGTGAGTACATGTTTTCCATTCGCCCAACACAGGCTTAACCAAGTGGAGTTTATTATTTATTGTATTATTCCATGTTGCCTGCCATTTATCCCTTAGTTTAAAATGTACTAATTTCATGTAATCTTTAAAAGGTAAATTTACTTTCTCGATTTGTTTGTTCCGGGCTTGAGCTGCGCATACATCTGCTCTTTCATTCCCTTTTATACCGACGTGACTAGGGACCCAGCAGAATTTGACGTTTAGTCCGTGGGCAGTGGCTGTTATTATGTTGTGTATGATGTCGCCGAGTAGTGGCGTGACTGCATTTCTGATGTGAAGCGCTGTGAGTACACTGAGCGAGTCTGTGAAAATAGAGCTATTGCTTATGTTCTCGTTTAATATTTTCTCTACCGCAACCCAGATGGCATAACATTCAGCAGTGAAGATGGATGCATACTGCGGAAGTCTTATTAATTTTTCCCATCTTCCTTGTACTACGGCACTTCCAACACAATTGGCTGTTTTTGAACCGTCAGTATAAAAAGTTTCAAGGCCACTGTACCTTTCCTCGAGTGCGAGGAATTCTTGGATGATGTGTTGTGAGGGAGTTTGTGCTTTTTGGAACTGTGTAAGCGTGAGATCGCAGTCGGTGTGAAAAGTATTCCATGGGGCAAGTGGGTCCTGTCTTTGAGCAATGTTAGGTAATGTGTCAGCTATGCCAAGATTCTGGCATATCTCTTCGAACCTTAACATCAGAGGCCTGGTAGCTTGTGGTTTGTTCCCGAATATTATTCTAGAGGGGCACTTTGTTACGATGGAATAACAGATGTGTTTTGGCAAGGATCGCACTTTGAAAACATATGTACATGTAAAGGCGTTTCTTCTGACTTCTAGCGGGGGTTCATATGTCTCGACGTAGAGACTGGTTATGGGCGATGTTCTGTAAGCGCCGCATGAAAGGCGATGGCCTGAGTTATGCGTGGGGTCTAGTCTCTTCAGATATGACGACCGTGCTGATCCGTACACTACGCATCCGTAGTCAAAGATGGAACGTGTCAAGGAGCGATAGATGTGTAGGAGGCATGCTCTATCAGACCCCCAGTGTTTTCGAGACAGTACTTTCAATATGTTCAGTGATTTAGTGGCTTTCTTTTTTAGGTTATTTATGTGGGGTAGGAACGTAAGTTTCGTGTCAAATGTTACGCCCAAAAATTTATGGTCCTTTTTCATAGGCAGTACTGTTTCATTTAAGTGGAGTGTGGGGTCGGCCTGTAAGCCTCTCTTCAGTGAAAAGGAACGGCGACTGTTTTTTGAGGGGAAAACTTGAAATCATTTCTTTCAGCCCAAATTGCCAGTTTGTTTAACGTGAGCTGTATTTGTCGTTCACATGTTGAGAGGTTCATGGAGGTGTACGCTATTTGAAGATCATCAACATTTGAGATATGAAGGCCTTGCCGAGCCGTACACTATACACCCATAATCTAGACATGAGCGCACTAGAGAACGGTAGATGTGAAGTAGGCATGCTCTGTCAGATCCCCAGCGTTTCCTTGAGAGTACTTTAAGAATATTTATTGCACGGGAGGCCTTTACTTTCAAGTTGTTTATGTGCGGCAAAAATGTAAGTTTTTATCAAATGTTATTCCTAAAAATTTATGTTCTTGTTTTACCGGTAGTGTGGCTACATTTAGGTTTAAGCTCGGATCGATCGGCAAGCCTCTTTTAAGCGAGAAAACAACAGCCACTCTTTTCTGTGGAGAGAACTTGAACCCATTTTTGTCTGCCCAGATTGCTAGCTTGTTTAATGTGAGTTGTACCTGCCTCTCACACGTTGACAGGCTGGAGGACGTGCAAGCAATCTGAAGGTCGTCGACATACACGGAATACATAATGGAGTTGGGAATTATTTTCGCTATAGAATTCATTTTCACTACAAAAAGAGTGGTACTTAGGATACAGCCCTGCGGTACCCCATTCTCCTGGTCAAAGCTCTGCGAAAGGGTTGCACCCAGGCGCACCTGGAAAGACCGGTCTGACAGGAAATCCTTCAGGCAGTTCAACATCATACCGCGGATGCCAAGATCTGCCAAGTCGCGCGTAGAATGCCATATCTCCATGTGTTATCATATGCCTTCTCCATGTCAAAGAAGACTGCCAGACAGTGTTGTTGATGTATGAATGCCTCTCGGACTGTGTTTTCTAAGCGGACGAGATGGTCAGTTGTCGAACATCCTTTTTTAAATCCGCACTGGTGGATGTCAAGGAGTTCGCGTGATTCAAGAATGAACATGAGCCTAACGTTGAGCACACTTTCAAATGATTTTGCTATACAACTTGTGAGAGCTATGGGCCTATAACTATTAGGAGAGGTGGGCGGCTTTCCAGGTTTTAAGAACGGTACGATAACTGCTTTTTTCCACGCCTCCGGCATCTTTCCGGACACCCATATCTTGTTGAAAAATTGCAGAAGTGCTGCTACAGCAGCTTCGGACAGGTGGGCAAGCATTTGATAATGTACTATCGTGCGCAAAAGTGGAGAGACCACGGCTTCGAAGGCAGGAGCGGCTGCGGGGCCGCACCGCGGCGCTGCTATCTCCCGCTGCGCGCTCGCTGCGAGATTGCCTCGCGTGACGCAAAACTCCCTCGCTCTCCGGCTGGTGCTTATCACGACTGAGAAACTTCTAGTGCGTCGTTCAGCTCTTCTGCTGCTGACGATCGCGTCGAAGGGGAGCGCGCATCGCAAGGAATTCAGGAGTAGCGCAGTGGCGCTTTAGTGAAGCAAGCGGGCGGTGACGTTGCGTCCACTCACTTCACTCCGCAGCGGCAAAGGCCATTCTAATTGTAGTTGCAGCGACGTTTCATATTTTCTCCCCACAGAAAGAAGAGTTGTATGTTTTTATGTTGATTTGCGAACACGACTGCACGATATTTTCCCCTTCTAATCGAGGTGCTAGCGTAGTCAAATCAGCGATGTGGAACAAGCTTTATCTCCATGAACCGGAAAGCGCATTTCAAAAAATGATTACTATTAGGGTCTTCAGTCGTGAATGGCTACCGTTAGGCAGTGTTGCATTTTGCGCTGTGTCATTCGGTGGGTGAGTTCCTCTAGATCGGAAGTAGGGAAAAGTGGAGAGATTCCACGCGCTGTGATCAGGTCTTTTGTCAGCGCCATAGGACGGCGTGTGCCTAAATGTGCAATGCGTCTGCCCTAAACTTGCTGGCCTGTTCACCAAGGCGTCTCAATAAAGCACGGGGTTTTGGATACGAAAGATGCAGAATGCTGACAAGGCTTGAAACGCTCGAGACGACCCACGCCGATGACCATTATTTTCGGCATGCGGTTATTAACGCTACTGCTTTAAAATAAACCACTATTGTTTCTGTGGGGAGAAAATACGAAACCTCGCTGCAACTACAATTAGAATGGCCTTTGCCGCTGCGGAGTGAAGTGAGTGGACGCAACGTCACCGCCCGCTTGCTTCACTAAAGCGCCACTGCGCTATTGCTGAATTCCTTGCGAAGCGCGCTCCCCTTCGACGCGATCGTCAGCAGCAGAAGAGCCGAACGACGCACTAGAAGTTTGTCAGTCACGATAAGCACCAGCCCGAGAGCGAGGGAACAGTTTTGCGCCACGCGAGGCTATCTCGAAGCGAGCGCGCAGCGCGAGATAGCAGCGCCGTGGTGCGGCCCCGCAGCCGCTCCTGCCTTCGAAGCTGTGGCATATGTTGAATTCCAATGGCAGGTCGGGATCAAGTTTTTCTGCTCGGTTTGGATCAGTCGTATTCCAATGGTAAAATGGGAGCGCGAGTTGTATGTTCCAATGGCAGATCGGGATCAGGCGTAAATCCCGGATCGCTCCGTGGAGCAGCAATACTTGATCCGCCGAAATCGGCAGATTTGACCGGAGCCTCGCGTGACGTTTTTTTTTTGTCCGCCGCGTCTGCTTCCGGTCGCGACCGGCAGCAGACGCTTCGTTCCTGTCGTCGCTACGTGGTGAGCCGGGCGAGCCGGACACTTTCCAGTCAACAGTGGACGGCAATGATCTTGCTTCGAGCCGTGCGGCACTAATTTTGCTTCATGGAAGTGACAGTTCCGACTCGGGCACTGAAAGCTCAGAGTCCAGCATTGAAGATTCGTCTGAAACGGACAGCGAGTGTGAAGCTGCCGGCCTGTATATGCCTGCCGCCGGCGTCAGAAAAATGCGCTAATATTGTTTGTTCGCGTTCATAACAAGCCCTGGAGTAGAGGAATGTAACAAATGAATCATTTTTGAGGATCGTTGGCCAATACCGAGTTGCTGGTAGAAGTGATAACTGCGATACAAGCAAATTTCTTCCTGACGCCCAGTGCGGCTGGCCTGCTGTCTGCTAGCTCCGCTGCTGGAGGCGTCGCAGAAATCGATCATGTCTTTATTTTATTATGAGACGAGGAACACAGTAAAATGGTGACGCGAGTAGCACCTTTACTACAGCGCTGGCCAGTTACGAAGCGCCCTCAGCTGCGGCATCGATGAAAAACATTTAGGCTTAGCGACGACTACGGCAGTCAGGGAGAAACGTCCGGGGGGCAGCGCAGTTCGTCGCTCGGCGTGTCCGCGGGCGGCGTCGTTGCCGAAAGCTCGACTGTCTCGCTGATTGGTTCAGCGGCTTGCGTCTCGCAGTCGCAAGGCTGGAAAATCGAGCAGCGAGCGACTTGCCTGCGCGTCGTCCGCCACTTCTTTCGTGAACGGTAGGGACAGGCTCACTGGCTCTCCGAAGACCGCGGCCGCATACTCGCGTGTTCACGGAGCCCACGAAACACAAAAAGCGCTAATAGACGTCTAAAAAAAGTCTCGGAAAAAAAAGCTTGACATCTAGAAGAAGTTTCACCTAAGCAGTTTTTTAGACTTAGACGTTTACTAGCCCTCTATTAGCTCTGCTAACGCTACGCTTGTATACGGCTAGAAAACTTCTGAGGTAGAACTTTTCTAGAATTTTTTTAGACGTTCCTTTTTTTTCCGAAATGGGTGCCTGTATTATTTTACGCATTTCAAGACTGATTTTAGTGCTGCCTTTAAACCCTCTAAAGCTTTAAAAATGTTATAGTTCATTTTTCTGGTATACACCACTCAAAAATGAACTCAATGAGCCCACATTACAAGGGATGTATGGCTGTAGTAATGAGTCATAAATGTATGTGCTAGCACACTTTTCAGTCACTGCGTTACTCTTTATTGAATCCAGTGCATACACCCACACAAAAAAAGAAAGGGACCAGGAAATTAATGCTCGAAGCCATGGAGCGGTAAGCACTTGGATGGCGGGATGTGGATGACACTGAAGAGCTCGCTAGGTGTTCCAAAAATCGCTTTTCTTGCAAGGAGGATGCCAACTAGACGGTAACAAGGGGAAGTCAAATCCAGCTCTGTTCAGCAGCCTGCAGGAGTGAAAAATATTAGAGTAACCAAAAGCACAGTCAGTCAGGTGCATGTAGAATGGCCAATGAGGAGTCGGAAGCAAATAAGACCAGGAAATGGCAAGGAGTGACAGCACAGGCAATAAAATAAGCTAATTAAAAACATAGATGCATATGATGTCACTGCAAGCGGCATTTCAGCAGAGTGCTACGGCTCACCATAAACTCAAGAAGTCAATCACTGTGGAGGCCTTTAACAGAAGCAAAATCCAAACAGCGTGCATGGACACAAAGCCAAGCAGTCAATAGCAAGTGCACTGCCTTACTGTGATGCACACTGTACTCATAGAACCTCCTAAGCGGCATCTTGCAAACAGGCTTTCTCTTACCTGCAAGATGTGGCTGAATCAAAAGTGGTTGATGTTTGACATCTTGCACCGTCGCATGAAAACATAGCAGAGATGCTGCTGTCCTGGTAATGCCTGCATCACTTCAGTAAACACCAGAGATGTGTTAAATCTTGGACCTTAACTTGACAGCCACACAGGGCACATCTGAAAGATAAGACAAATAAAAGTGAGTGTGTATAAGGTTTCTAACACTGCATTGCCAAAGAAGCCCTTTCTAATCTGTACGATGAAGCACAAACAGTGGGCAAGAGATTGCTTACACCACTGCAAGAGATTACTTACACCACTGCACAAGAAGCATTAGTCCAGGTTCCCACCTCAGAACTGAAACAATCTCCAGGCCAAGTCGTCTGAACAACCAAGTACAAGGTGCTTCGATTAATTTGCGTGAAACTAGACCAGGTCCTTGCTCCTCCGGCCAATAGTTGGAGTTCTAAAGGGCAAACAAATAATGGGGCTTGTGGAATGAACATTAGCAAAGAGCCTAGACCTATACAAGAAATCATGAAGTGAAAGAAAAGGAAGGAGTTGCAAAGCGTGCTTACCAAAACTTGAGAAGTTGAGCAGGCAAGGAGGTCCTCTGAAAACCACTGTTGAACAGCCTGTACCCAAAACGAAATGTACACAGTGAAGTAGGGACAACGCCAGCTGTGCACGGTGCAATGGTTTTCCGAAAAATAAAAGCTGCCATGCCTGCAAAGAGCCGTAGTACTTCACTGCACTGTCAAAACAGCCTGCACACATACAGAGCAGCACCACTGAGTAAACTACCTTTGTGCCGGGGCTCTCAATCGCAATGAAATAAAATCTTGACGCAGTTAAGATAACCAAAGCCTTTTTAACGCGAGTTTCACTGACGGCAATCACAGCAAGGAGAATTGGAGCACACAGGTGGCCAGATGAGAGTCCTTGGCAAGAATACCGTTCACCTTGTCATCGCCTTGGTAAAGAAAGCAACTCGCATGCGATAGCAGCCTAGTTGTATCCACTTAACAAAAGCTCAAATACATGCAAATGCCCTGTTTTAATACATTCAACGCTGCACTTTGGTATGTAAAACACTGGCTGATACTGTTTTGTGATTTGTAAACCAAAGGTTCAATCAGGCGCGTTAGTGGCTCAGCCGGCAAAGCCGACACTTTCACCACAGAAGAGATATGGAAGGTTACTTACTTTTCCGGAAAACGAGGCTCACATCTCAGGTAGTAAACGATACCGCAGAAAAAGAGGAAAATGCAAACTGGAGCGGCGTGAAGTGCCAACCAGCGCGGAAAAAAGTGCGCAGCGAAACGTACTATAACGTGCACAGCATCCGCTTCGCGCGCGTAGCTATCGCTAGCCTCTGCAACGCCAAATGACCAAATGAAGTACTAAATTTCTAAACGTAAAAATAAACAAATCATCAAAGAACCAAAAAACAAATTGAATCTAATACTTTCATGTAAAACTAAGCACTTGCAGCTTCCACTAAGATTTTTTTCTGCTTTAAACGGCTAAAACCACTTTGGCAAACTATACTGCATCGCCACCGTGCGGAGCGACAACAAGCAGCAAGCTGCGGCGTGACTCAAGAAAGATTGGCTCCAAGATACGCCGCCACGAAAAGATAGCGCGCGGGTGATCTGCGCGATAAACTGCGCGAGCGAGCCCGGTGAAGGCGGCGAAGGCAGCGTGCGCTGCGCATGTCAATCCGCATGCTGCCGCCAGCTCGCCGAGGCGTAACAGAGGCGTTCGCAACACGAAGCAAATTTTTTCACTCGCGTCGGCTTTCAGGGCAATTGTATGTTACCTAAATCCAGCCTTACGAGTGGCGGGTTAGCTGTACTCGATGTGGAACGTGATTCGGGCTCCGTAGGAGAAAACGCGCTTTCTGTGTTCGAATACAAAGAGCGGTCTTTGCACCGGCGCGCCTGCTCTTCGAAACGTCAAGCAGGCGAACCATCTAATTTATGTGCCGTGATTTACAGCATGTTTAATCCACGGTGGCAACTCTCTGCTGATTACTGGCGCATCTCCTTGACGTGGTCTCAAGTTCCACGTGTTAGAAACAAGTCTAGAAAAACATCTGACTACAGATGTTTCACAGAAGTTTCACAGCAAACGTCTGACTGCAGATGTTTAAGAAACGTCGCAGAGGAAACTTCTTCTTGTCGACATCTATGAGACGTTTGAACACAGCGCAAGACGTTTGTAGTCATTTGAAGCTGTTCTGAGACGTTCGTAAGACGTTTTGTGTTTCGTGGGAGGGTGGACCATCCTGTACATGCGCTTTGGTTTTGGCTTTACATTCCGGCCTTCGTACTACCTCCTTTTTGTTTCGCCGAGACGGCGTCTGTCAACGCAGAGATCACGCCTCGCGCAACTCCTGTCGGACAGGCGCTGGTCGGACTCGAACACGGAAGCTAGCAGGGCGTCCGCTCCGGCGGCGCGCCTAGTTTCGCGGCTCGCCGCTGCGGCGCTGGCGTCGCGCTCCCGAGAGAGCACTCGCATTCCAATCGCAAAATGGGAGGTGGCGAAGCTACGCGCTCCGTACGCGATCCTACGGAGCGGTCTCGATCTGCCATTGGAATTCAGCAATAGAGAAAGATATTGGTAAAGAGCGGACACTCGGCGAAATCTGGCCCCAGGAAATGACGCGCAATCCTCCTCCTCCAATAGATAATCTGCCGCCTCCAGGATGGCGCCACCAGTCTCTAAACGCGCGCACGCGCGTGGGCAGGTAGCCGGCGCATGCCGGCGCGGCGGCCCAGACCGCTCAGACCCATCCGAGCAGCAGACAACGGGGCATCGTGGGGGCTGTTTTGTGCGCGTGAAAGCGTGCGGCGTATTTGTTCGTGCGGGCAGACCGCAATTTTTTTCGTCTCACTTGCCCTTCGACGCAGAACTCCTCCTGTTTATGACGGCGGCAAGGTGAGAAATGTTTATTTGTGGAAGTACGCTGTATTGCATGCAATTTAGGCGGCCGCGCCGGCCGCCGTTGCCTGTCTGCAGTTCGTGAAGCGGCGCGCTCGCTCTGTGGCCAGCCGGCTGTTGTTCACGGCATTGTTGCAGTTTGTGACAACGTCAAGGAAGGAATGTTTTGTTTTTGCAAAAGTACGCTACATTTCAAGCACTTTATGCAAAATTACGCTGCATTTCGAGCACTCTAGCTTGGTACGCCGGCGCAGTTGTGAAGGGCGCACGCTGTGTCATGCTACGCCGTGGCGGGAGCGGCGGGAGGAATGATGCTGCATGATGCAGCCTCGCCGGTCGGTGCGTAGAAACAAAAAAAAAAAACCTGCCCACGGCCTGTGGCCCGACGCGCTGTGCCTAGCGGTTAGTTTTGCTTGGTTTCGCGCTTTCTCGGGACGTCACGTTTTTGTATGGCCCCCGACAATATGTAACTTCTTATGGGTGACATTTGTCGGTGTAAGGTTAAAATGTACTTTTTTAAAGTGGGCGAACGGCGAAGACGACCGTTCCCGCGCAGCAAGTACGGGACCGTAGTTTTCAAGACTGGTGGAAAAAAAAGATGACGCACGAAAAGCTCAAAAACCTTACTCTTATAGTATGTATGTATGTATGTACTATCGGGCCGGAATGAAACGCGAACACGGGAAAGCGTGGCCTGTGGCTAATTTTGGTATAGGAGGTATTCACTGAGGCCGCGCTACCAGATGGCGCGAGCGTCGTCGCGGCAAGCGCGCCATGTTTGCGGTCGTTTCAGGCCAGCTCGCGCAGTGTCACGGTGCGCCGTGAGGTACCCGGCCTGAACTGTTAGTGATCCGTAACATATTTTTACGTTGTTGAATGCGTCAGCGACCACTTTTCTTTGTGGAGCGCGTATTGTGCATCAAGTTTGCAGCAGAATTCTTCTGCGCCGTGATATAGCCGAGCTGCCTCAACTCGGCAGCAAAACTGGCTGGCTGCGCTGCACGCAAGAATGTACACGACTTGCAGCTTTTAATATCAGTTGATAACTGTCAGCTAGTCATGCCGGGCACATCGTGGATAAACAGCACGATTAATTACCAAAATTCCAAAACTGCCGCCGCAGAAATTGATAATTCAAGCGCCTATAGTCCGCGAACTGCTGACGCTTCTCAGACGGTCTTTCAGCAGAAAGGCAAAGCGTCATAGCTGCCTTATTTACACGACAGAACGGCGAAACAAATACTGCCATGCGCTCGCAGCACGAACGGCAGACACAGCGAGAATGTTTTGCAGTTTTGATTGTAGCTACGCAGCGCTGCTTCGTATGCACAAGACGTCTAGCGCTTTCGCAGCAACGCAGTGTGCAGCCATTCCGCTAGATTCAGTAGTAACACGTCACTTTCAGCAGATAGAGATGACAAGTTAAGCTACAGCTAAGTGAACAGACCCTTCGAATTACTCACCTCTTCAAAAACGGCACTTCGGCCGTCGGCACCGCGGACGTCAGCACCCTCAGCATGGCTCTTGGACTCACCCGCTTGTCAAGTAATTGTACCCTCTCATAGGTTTATATCCTTTAATTCCTTGGCCTGCCAGCAAACTTAAGCCGTGCACAAGGTGGGCCTCGATATCGGTGAATTCAACGCGCGGCAGCAGTCCTGTACGTACAGGGTCAATCACACTTAGCGTGAACACGGCTCCGCGTGGCACCGCGCTCCGCGAAGCGCCGCTTGCAGCGCCCGCAGGAAGCGGCGGTGGATTCTCGGGCAGGCGCAGAGAGCGCGATGGGCGGGGCCACCAGCGCGTCGTCTGCTTCTGCGCGTCGTCTGCTGTCGTGTGGAGTGTCACCGCGAAGAGCGCTTGCCTGAGGTGCTGACGGGAAATCGTCGACTGTTTCAGACCGATCAAAATGCTCGTTACGCAGCACACACTTTTCCACAATTTGTACTCTTTGCTCCTCTGGAACACAAGACATTACGACGTGGTTCTGTGTTCACAGATTAACTGCTACTGCATTTAGGGGCTGCAATTTCTGACTGAAAGCTGCCAGTGATAAGTCGATGACTGCCTAAAATTTCTGCAAACTCATCACACAATCTTTCCGCGAGTGCGCCATTCTGCAGCTCATTGCGCTGACTCGGCTGGCTAGCCGCCAGCGGCGCTTGGTCTCGATCAGAGCGATAACCACGACGCCTCTTTCTGCCACATCGAATAGTTACCCTTAATAACAACGCCTAGCATTTTTTTCTCGTGCAAGCGCACTACATGCAGCCACCGTGGTTTTCGAAGTGATCTAACCTCACCATCAGTGCCGACTCCCGGCCGAGACAGCGCAATGACTTGAAGAATGCGGCACTCCGCGTTGCGTGATCATTTTGCAGATATTTTTTCAGCCATTTGCTTGTCTTCGGTGGCTTCTAGTCTGGAAACTCAGGTCGACTACATTCGCGTGTAACGATCACTGAAATGCAGTAGTAGAACTCGGAGATAAACATGCCTCATGTGATAATTTCATGCATCGGACTCGTTCGAAACAAAACAAAGAAGCAATTCGAACTCTTTTTTTTCTCCTCGCTGTTCCTGAGAGATAGGCGAGGAAGGGAGCGCGACATGCGGCTGCCATTCACCAGCCATTTCGCATTCCTACAGTATGACATCAGGGCCGTGCAACTGTCTTATTACACGCCAAGAGAGTTTTAGTAATGTTGAGCTACCGTTTTAGAGAAGTGTGTGCTGCGTAACGAGCATTTTGATCGGTCTGAAACAGTCGACGATTTCCCGTCAGCACCTCAGGCAAGCGCTCTTCGCGGCGACACTCCACACTAGTGCACTGCAAGGGCTCAGGCCAGCCCGAAAGCCCGGGCCCGGCCCGGCCCGCGGGCCGGGCCGGGACATGATTTATTTTGCCGGGCCTGGGCCGGGCCCGGGCCTGAAGTTGCGGTCCCGGGCCGGGCTCGGGCTTAAAGCTGTGGGCCCGAGCCAGGCTTGGGTCCGTACAGAAACGGCTGGTGTCCGACTTTTCATTCAATATTGCGGAGTGAAGTGCACAACTGCGGCATTGAAGCAGCGACACGGATGAGCTATGAGTTATAGTACGCGCTGAGAAAAAGCTAAGCTTTATTCATTGACTTGTTTATTTCCTTATTTCCACGCCACGGTGCAGTAAGAGTAAACTTCAACCAGCCTTAATTGGCCATTGATCATTCGCGTTCCCAAAACATACCATACACTATTAGAAGTGCATTAGGGAAGAACATATTAGTTTAGGACGCTTATGGTCTTCAAGCACATAGCATGAAATACTCAAGCATTTCAGCTTTTCGTTTCTGCTGAAAGGTGACCAGTTCGGCTATGAGCTCAACCTGTAAGATCAGTTCAATAAAAAAATGTCATCCTACTGCTTGCTAGGCAGCTTTAATATTTATACTTCGCGGCCGGGCGGCAGAATATAACTGATTAGAATCATGGGTGAACGCAGAGTAGACTAATACGCGTGATGCAGCCCTTTTTATTTGGCTCTCGGAACTTCCGAGTTTATCTTTGCCCACCTACATGAGATCACTCTCCAAAAGACGGGCCTGCCGAGAACTACTCTTCATCACTTCCTTCTGGGTTAAAAAGAACCAACTTTCTGGAAGCCAAACTGCGGTTTCAGAACCTTTGTCGGCCAGTTCCTTATCGGTGTAGTAGCAGTCTACTAGCTTGCTCAGAGTGAGCAGTATACCTCAAGCGTTACTGTGAAACGGGCCGGGCCGGGCCCGGGCTGGGCTTCACTCCGGGATTCACGGGCCGGGCCGGGCTCACTAGAGCGATAATTTATCGGGCCCGGGCCGGGCCCGGGCTTGAAGCCGCGGGCCTGGGCCGGGCTCGGGCTTCAGGTCTCGGGCCCGGGCCGGGCTCGGGCCTCAAATTGAGGCCCGTGCAGTGCTCTACTCCACACGACAGCAGACCTCGCGCAGAAGCAGACGACGCGCTGGTGGCCCCGCCCATCGCGCTCTCTGCGCCTGCCCGAGAATCCACCGCCGCTTCCTGCAAGCGGCGCTTCGCGGAGCGCGGTGCCACGCGGAGCCGTGTTCACGCTAAGTGTGATTGACCCTGTACGTCTCACACTGCGCCGGCGCCTCCGCTTTCTTACGCGCCGACATTTTCACAAAGTAGAACCTTTTGAGCGTGGCCGCTCTTTTCTGCTTCGCGCAGTTCACAGAACACCCTCTCAGTAACGCGGTGTTACGGGCCGGACAGTAATTATCTAATGCGAGACGCGAAATACACTCACATTTCACACATCACCAGCTATTTAACGCTGCGGCTGGCTGCGGCGGCCGCGCGCGCGACCACCAACATGGCGAATGCCGCGCCGTCCGCTAGCGCCCCTTGCGGATGACGTCATGTGAATACCTCCTATACAGCGCGCGCAGTCTAGCAGCGTCCGCGATAAGCTGCTGACGTGTGCAGTGGGTTGGTGGCTTCTTCCCTATGCAGCCTTTGCTCGACTTGCCGAGTTTGGCAATCCCCGTCTAGCACCGGCATGGCCCCAGCCACATCGCTTTGAATCCGACGTCATGACTCCGGTCCCGGCTAGCAGGATGACGATGTGGGTTTTGCTCCTCCTAACTACTGCGTTACTTCTCAGTGCAATGATGAAGCTTGACTGCCCAATGAGGTCGGTTATGATCGTGCAAACGATATCTGCTTCGGCAGGATGTCGAAGGCTCAGGTCGATCTTGTGTGTATGCGTAAAAAAAAATGCGACAATTTTAGTTAAACTTTCTGAAATGTCGCAGAGGCTATGACGGATTCCATAGAAGAAGGCTAATTTTAATTTAGACCACTTAGGTTTCTTTAAAGTGCGCTTACATCGCACAGCGTACGGGCGGTTTTGTATCTCTTCTTAATTGATATACGACCGGCGCCACCTGGATCGAGCCCACGACATTGGAATTAAAAGCCACTTGCCAAAGCCACTGAGGTGCCGTAAAAAAAAGTTTCCCAATTTAATTTAGTTTTATTGACTCTTAATTAATTCACTCTTTTATTCACAGCACAACTGAAATTGCTCAAGCAAGTGAATTGCACAAATATTGGACAAATGAAGTTTTACTGAAATGTATGTGATGCAAAAATTAAACAGACATAACGCCGAAGCCGCCGTCACTAGCACGTTCATGACAGAGGTCATCCGGCTGTCTAATGGCCGAGAGATCGCGCTGAGAGATAACGCGGTCATCAAAGAAAGAGAAAACCGCAACGTCATCCCGCTGGCCCAGATTGTGGACTGGCGAGTGTCGGTATCGAGGCAACACGGCTAGCGCCATGCTGGAGCTAGACGGGGATTGCCAAACCGCGGCAAGTCGAGCGAAGGCTGCACTTCTAGGGACAATAGCTGCACACCGAGCGGCTGGGGAAGAAGCCACCAACCCAGTGCACACGTCAGCAGCTTATCGCGGACGCTGCTAGACGGCGCGCGCTGTACCAAAATTAGCCACAGGCCACGCGTTCCCGTGTTCGCGTTTCATTCCGGCCCGATAGTACGTGTGAAAGAGTCCGTTATCTGCGCTCGTGGAAACGCACATTTCGCCCGTGCATTGACAACACAGGGATCTAGTGCACTGTAACAGGGATGCGCTTTTGAAAACCGGCAAAAAAGGGCACCGCGTCGGGCTTTCTAAACTCTAAAGAGCTTGAAAACCAAGAACTGTTGCGCCGATAGTTTAATTTTCTATGCTTCTTAAAACATACGTTGCACCAGTGTATTTCTCAGTGCTCCTAACACATTGTGTACTTCTGGTCCGTAGTCCGTGTTGTGGCCGTCTTTGTATGAAATATTCTCGAACAAACCGCGTACTCTGCTGTCCACCTATAGGTTTTAGAAGGTAGACAATAACGTCGGGGAATGTAGAAATGCTTGCAAAAAGCTGATTGGTATCTGCCGTGTAGTACGGTATGTGTATTGTACTTTGCGCAACGACGTTCAGCACGCGAGTTTCGCAAAAACATGTTTACTACGCTCGTAATTTCGTTCCCTCGCCGCTTTCGCACCTTTTCACTGTTTACAGAGTTACAATATAAGGAGACTGAGAATGACCATACTTGCGAATTTTTCAGGTGATGCCACCCGTCGGCAACACCTGCTGTGTGCCGTGGTGCCGCAACAGGTACACCTTCAGCAGGAGGCCAGGAACCATCTTCTTCCGCATCCCACGGCTTTGTTTATGTTGCACAAAATAAATGTTCTCATTTCACACAAAACCTGGTGTCTTTTGTGGAGTGCTAATATTTGGCAAAGGCTGTGATGCAGCTGCGTTCATGGCTGGTCAAAAGCACTCGAAATCTATTTAATTATACGCTGCCAACGGCGCAGCGGGGCGCGGCGTATGCTAACATTCAAACCGCGCGCCCCTGAAACCGGAACCGGAAGTCGTCCCAGGCAGCAAGGCGCAGCGCATGCAGCCCATAGAGTTTCTTACTATTACCTAGAGGGAAAGCTGGCAGCCTGTCTATGGGAGTTTGCATGGCGACCCCTCGAGACCACTTCAGCCATCATGGGCGCTCAAAGCATCATGGGGCGGTGAGCTACTTGTTGCGGAACTGCAACTTTTGGCCAAAAAATAATAGAAAAATAAAGCTGTTTGGTAACTACAAACGTCCTAACATTCAATATTTTGTCTAATGATTGCAACAAACGAGCAGAAAAGCATTTAAGTGCAAAGTTTGCCCAAAATAAGAGACGACTCGCTCTCCAATTGGCCAAGTAGTGCACACTATAAAAACTAATATTTCGTAATTAACAGGCGCACTTTTAAAAGTAAATATGTTTTCAAAAAAGATGTTGCATAAATACTATAAGAGGTTTTTTAATGGCATTTCGGAAAAGTGAAACCTTTTATTGGCGTCGTGTGTCGTCGCGGTTTCACTACTATGGGTTTTGCCCAGTGCGTTCGCGCGAAAGTCGTCTGCGCACACACGAACAGCGTTTTCGGAATGAAACGTCTTAGTAGTGCCACTGCATGTTCCCAAAAAATTACGACTGTGCCGCAACAAGTAGCTCACCGCCCCATGATGCTTTGGGCGTCCATGGTGGCTGAAGTGCAGCGCCGCTAGCTTTCCCTCTAGGTAATAGTAAGAAACTCTATGATGCAGCCATTCAAACCAACGTTGATTCAAACTGCGCGCGCCTGAAACCAAAACCGGATGTTATGAGACTCCGCCCGCTTGGTGCCCTGCAGTCAAATGGGCCGCTGGGCCCTATGGGAGTGTCCGCTCTTTACCAATATCTTTCTCTATGGCTGTGGTCTCTCCACTTTTGCGCACGATAGTACATCATCCGGGCCGCGTATTTCCATTTCAGCGTACGTAGACGCATCGGCCGCTAGTTGCGCTGCTTGTCTGCAACGTCACATCCGGCGTTGTCATGACAACATTGAGACGCCGCTGCTCGCGTGCTCGCAGTCGATCGGGCCACTCGGCGCCTTCGCTACAAGCGTTTGCGGGACGGCAGGCTGGAAACGCTGATTGGTCAAAAAAATATGACGTCATACGCGTGACGTCATAGGTCACGTGATATTTAATGACGTCATGTCCGGTTGTGGACAGGCATGTTTTCCCTAGATTTTCCCCCGCCACCGCTCGTCAGCGGACGGGGCTGCTCGCGAGGAGCCGAGAGGCGAGGAGGCAGCGTGCACTGCAGCGTTGCCTCCTCGGCGTGTCCCCGTCATGTCTTTCGACCCGCCGCGGGCCGCTGATCCGAAAGACGCGGGTTCGATCCCGGTCGGGGTGGTCGAATTTCGATGGAGGCTAAATTCTAGAGGCCCGTGTACTGTGCGATGTCAGTGCACGTTAAAGAACCCCAGGTGGTCGAAATCTCCGAACCCCTTTCACTACGGCGTCCCTCATAGCCTGACTCGTTTTGCGACGTTAAAACCCCAATAAACCATAAACCCATGTTCTTCAGTGCGCGCGCGAGATTAAAAAGCGCACCTGTCGCGCTGCGCTGTCACACTGCATGCCTGCTTCCGTGCATTTCTTGCGGACTCCTTTCAGTCATACTTAGCTATACTTTGACCAAAAGGCTTCTTAAACAGTTATTTCAAGTTTTATTGCTATGTATAAAGAATATGTTTGTAGCAGGTGCGTGAGCCCGAACAAAAGAAAACTGTTTTTATTCCCCTTCAGTATTCCTGCTTATCGAGACTTAAGTATTTATATGTTGCAGTACGTCTTTTTTCAGGCATCACAACTGATGTTTCGATGTGTTTGGTAATTGACTTCATTGTAGCTTCATACTTGCACCATTTAAACTCTGCACATAGCTCTTTTTTCACAAAAGGAAATGTGATTAGGTTTCTGAATAGAGCTGTGCACGGGCCGCAATTTCGAACCCGCGCCCGGCCCGGGACTTAACCTACCGACAGGAAGCCCGGCCCGACACTGAAGGACCCTGAGCACGCTCGTGCTCGGCCCGACCTGCAAAGCGGCGACGACACAAAAAGAGAATTTCAGGAAAATGAGTTTATTTCAATGACATTCAAATTTTGACCTCGCATTCCAGATCACAGTTTGGGATTATACACAAGACACAACGCATAAAGGTATAGATTTATCACTCTAAATATGCAAGTTGTTCATTGATGATGGCTTGATCGAAACAAGAGCGGCGCTCTTTCATTACGAATCCTGCGGCGCTGAAATTTTTCTCGCTGCTTGAATTGGTGGCCGCAACGGCTAATACTTCCATAGCAAGAGAAACGCTTGAAGTATGAAGGGGAATGACAGACGTGGTGTCGTAAGCCATGGATGGCGTGCCACAACAGGAAGACTTTTTGACTTGTTAGAGGATAAGCGAGCAAATAAGCGACAGGGCGGCGCTATACTGCGAATGCCGATGTGGCCGCGACGTCCCTGCTTGTACTATTCACGGGAAGGCACGGTGCTGTGTTCACTTTGCTGACAAGCGATTACGGCGAAACACAGCACTGCGCCAGAATAGTACAAGCTGAGCCGTAGTGGAGGCGCCAGTGACATTCTTCTAATGCCTTTCATGTGGTGGCCCCCCCCCCCCCCCCTCCTTCGCTCTCGCCCGCGACTATTGTCCGTCTCCCCGGCCGGAACCTGCCGGGTAGGCGGACAAGAGAGAAGGCTGCCGGCTCTGCGGTGCGCTGCGAGTGGCGAGTGGAAGAATTTAACCTTTTCCCGATGTGCTGCTGCAGCGCTACTCCGTGACCCCGCGACCTCGCATGCGCCGTACGCAGCCCTGCCTCCGCTTCCCAGAACCATCCTTTCTTCTTACAAGGCGCCCAAAACTGGTTGCTTTGCCCCAACGTTGGTACTTGCTAGAACGAAAAATGCGTTTCTAGCCCCAGCTAGCTTTTTTTTTTAGCGTTTGTACTATCCTCCCGTCCTTGTACATGCCCTCCTGGATGGTCTAGACACAAATCACTTCCTGCTGTGCATGCAAGACGCCCAGCGCACCACAGCCATATTCGCACTTCCACATATATGATACATGTTTTGCCCAACTTAGAGCCTTGGGCGTTTGGTTGTGAGTAACACCGTATGGCGCGTAATGCATTCCCATCAGGCAGAATTAAAATATGAGAAAATTCATCGCAAGATATATTTCCTTGTATTCTCCAAGTGAATTACTTCTATACTAACTCCTCCCTTCTGAAGTGACCAAAAGATAAAACAACTCAGCGTGTAAAAAAGGTGAATGCAAAAATACACTACTTTTGTGCAAAATTCACAGGAAGTGCACTTAAATTGCCACAAGTGCATGGCCAATTAAGGAAAAAAAAACAAGGGCAAAGGACGGAGACGCACAACAGGAACACAGGACGACGCTGTGTTCTGTGTTCCTGTATTCTGTGTTCCGAGTTCTGTGTCCCCGTCTTTTGCGCTGGTTTTCTTTCTACAATCGTGAACCAATTAACTCGCCCAGCTCTCCACTCTACTGGACCAATAAGGCATCAAGCTTCACAGTGCATTAGTGTTATATCTTACGCTACATATTTTCGAATTGTTTTTGCTCGGCATACACGTCTTTCATTTGCTTAGGAAGAAAGCAGCGCAGTCAAGAAAGTTACTCCCTCCTGCCAGCGAAAATTAAAAAAATGCGGGTTTTTCAGCGCCAGTATAAAATCTTTGCATGCTGACGGCATGTTGAAATTTTCGTTAATGCACCGTAATAATTATCTCATGAAGCCCCAGCTCTTGTGGCCCAGGACGAAGAGTACGATGATTTATGGCAATATTTGAGGTGCATTTATGAGCCAAGTTCTTATTGCTCTAACGTTCTCCTAAGCAAATAAAACTGAAAATTGTGATAATTTTGATAATGCTTTATGGAGCTAACACTACCAGGACGTGGTAAATAAACAAAAAATAAATTCTTTGATAAAGGCCTGTACGCTGCACTTGTGCTGCTCATTTATTTCATGCTGTCCATTTTCTCAGTGCAGTGTCTTCTTTGATATGCATATTTCTGGCTCATTACATACTTTGCTTCGGTTCACAATTCTTCTTTTAGCTATATTTCATCCACTTTCCTGCCATAATCTCTATTCAAACGTAATTTGTGTAATTTTGCTTTGTCCGGGCTCCTGCAATGTTCTAGTATATATGAATGATGTGAAGACCTGTTTCAAGCTGTTGCACTATAATTCAGTCTAACCTCCTCGATCACGATCACCTAAGCCTTTCCTTATCTGTTGCCATACTTTTTTATGGAAACACTTAAAAACAAAGCACCATGATCTATTTCAGTATTGTTTTATTTGCCGATCTAATTTTTTCGAAGATAACATGGGATACCAACTCCCCTTTAATGTCCCCGTTCTCGTCTCGAAGTCGCGAATTTTTAGATGTGCGCTCAGTATTCTTGTTAGTGCATTTGTGCTCACAAGGGACTATAACAGCCAACGCGGCTAATACGCTAGATTTAATCCTGACAAATCGATCTGACATAGTCTCACCTATTACATACCTGCCAGGCATCAGCGACCACTTGCTAATGCACTATGACATTAATCTAGCCACTCCGAACACTAACAAAAAGAAAAAAAAATAATAATACGAGACTACAATGGAGCAAATTTTCAGGCGATAAATAATGAACTATTTTTTTTTATCGATGCTTTCCCATAGCTTTGGTGTCCGCAGCATTCAAACCAACTGGAGCATGTTCACAGCTATAATCACCCAACTCACAGAACAATACACTCCTGAACGCACTGCTACCACCCACTCAATAGCTCCCTAGTGTAATAATCACATTAAACGTTTATCTAACAAAAAGAAAGCCTCTACCGCATCGCAAAGTTCTCGCCAACTAGTGAGCGATCGGACTTCGTATTCAGCGGCTTCCAACATGTATGTTCAGGCGCTCAAAAGCGCTAAAAGCACTTCCACTCACATGTAACCACCAATGTCAAAAATTCTGGCGGGTCATTAATCCTTCCACCGACGATAGTTTTGCGTTATCTGACCCGTTAGGCGACCTCATCCCTTCCGACGTTCGCGTCACGATTCTTAACCGCGTAATCACTGACAACTTTACACCCATATCTGATGTATACATATGCCTACAACTCACCACTTCAACTATGTTTTCATGCCACCTATAAATGTTGCTCCTACTGGTGTGAATAAGCTTATTGATGGACTCAGTGTTCATTCCGCTCCGGGTTATGACTGCGTTACTTAAAAAGCACTGCAGCTTATTCGCCCATTATACTAACCAAACTTTTCCAGCATTGACCAGTCAACGCTGCTACTGAGTGGAAGATCGGAAAGGTGGTTACAGTCTACAAATCCGGCAGCAAAGCATCCCCTATTAATTATCGTCCCATATCCCTTACCAATACTTGACCCAAAATGTTCAAACATATAATATTCACCAACCTTGTTAACTTCCTTTCATTGAACAACTTTTTATGTCAGCGCAACATTGTTTTCGAAAACTTTACTCTTGCGAAACACAGTTAATATAGTTTACACATGCATTGCACTGTATTCTAGACCTATCATCACTAACTGGCTGTATATTTCTGAATTTTTCAAAGGCTTTCGACGATGTATGTCACAACCTTTTGGCTCACAAACTAAAACATCTTAATATTGACTGTAACTTATTGAAATGGATTGAATGTCTACTTAATCGCTCACAATTAGTTATTGCTTACGGTTATAACACCTGTTTTACAGAGGTGTCTTCCGGAGTTCCACAAGGTTCAGTTCTTGGACCCTAGCTACTGTTCCTGATCTAACATTAATGATCCCCGCTCTCTTATGGATTCTCATATTCACCTATTCGCTGATGTTTGCATCATTTTTAGAGAAATAACCAACACTAACAACCTTACATTACTTCAGTCAGTGGCGGTCACAGAGAGTGGTTTTAGGGGGAGCGGACAGACTGCTGTATATAAAAAAAGAAAAAATAGAAACAAACGATTTTTCATTTTATTTGCACAAAATTTTTTTTGCGCTTTGTTATTGAAAAATAAATGGCGAAAGGTATAGACGTTATACCATTACTCAATCTTTGAATGTTAACGTTTACGCGAGCAATATTCATTTCGATACCAGGGGAAACGAGTCGACGTCTGAGATAATTGCCACGACATGTCCACTAAGGTCAAAGCACCTGCCCGGACATTTCACCAGTGGGGTTAGCGGCCTTCATTTATCAGTTCTGGGAAGTGGCTTAATTTGTTCTGCCCTCAGTCCCCAAGGCGGCTGGTCGGCGCTCCTTGTCAAGCCAGAAAGGGATGGTCCCCTCGCTTGCGTCGCTGTGTCCCTGGTGGGATAAAGACATGAATGGGTGGCTCCCCCCCCCCCCCCCCTCCCGCCGACGAGGTTGTTGGCCACCGCAACCGCAGGTAAATGGCACCGCCGTCGCCGCCGCGCCGGCGGCATGGCAAGACAACGGTGGCGGGAACTTGATTACTTTTGTATTTTGTAAATAGTGTACAAAGCTCTCCCCTGTCCTTTCTTGCTGTCGCTCCCCTCTATACTTCTCCTTACTATCCTCTCCCTTTCCCTGTCGTTTCCGCCGGCTGCAGCTCGGGTGCTTAAGATATTAGATAGCAATTGCCGCAGCCGGCAACACTCTTTTGCTTCCTTTTTTTTAAAATAAACCACTACCACCAAGGCAGGAACACGATACCTATCAACGTGTAGAACGTGGAATTGTGTGAAATAAGACAGCCGCTAACAAGGTGAACGTACAAAGCAGGGGACTACTTGACGAGACCGCCACTGACTTCAGTGCGAAGAATGGTGAATGCAGCTATATATGAACAAATGCAAAGTCATGCGTGTATCTAGAAAAACTTCCGTCCCACCTCACTACTACATCGATAACATTTCGTTGGAATCAGCCTCATCATATAAGTGCATCGGCGTCCACATTACTTATTGTCTTAACTGGTCTCTTCATACCGAGAACATAATTGAAAATGCTAATCGCATGCTTTGCTACTTACGTCGCAACTTCTTTAACGTTCCTTCCAATTTGAAACTACTGCTTTATCAAACACTAATACGATAAAAACTCGAGCATGCAACACGTGTATGGCACCCTGCTCATGACTTCATTAATGATCTTGAGCTGGTGCAAAATAACTCTGTGCGTTTAATCCTTGTTAACTACAACCGCACAGCTATGAAGTCTAATATCTGCCTCCCATAACTGACATCGCGTAGAAAAGTGTTTCGTATCACCCTGTTCCACAAGCTGTACCATCATCCCGCTCTTCGTGATCACCTCATCCCCCGTACAATTTCTGTATCCCGCCGCATTGATCATGATCACAAAGTTGGAAGTATGTCATGCAACAGAAAATGCTGCTCGCAGTCATTCCTGCCGCGAACCTCATGCGACTGGAACCACCTTACCGCAGAAGTTGCCGGCACTGAAAATTACGAGCAGTTCCGCGTAGCACTAGCTAACATTGTATATTCAGGCGCTGTTTAATGTTCATGTAATCAACTGTATTTTTCTCTCAGTTTTAGTATATTTACCATTCCCCCTGTGTAATGCCACTAGCCCGTTGTGCTCTAAGCGGTGCGGGCCGGGCTCTATTATTTTACTTTCCTTTTAGACTAGCCCACCCTAACATCTGTGTAATGCCACTGGCCTTGAGGGGTAAATAAATAAATAAACAAACAGAGTAATATGCAAGCCTCTCACACAACATTCACTAATATTTCTTTCTTTCTGTAATAACAATTTGTAGACAGCCTAAAGGCTCATATTTCACTGACGTGAAGGTTCATTTTTCAGTCACAGTTCCATACTGTAGAGCGCAGGATAGCGCTTGTGCTGCATAGTTATTCTTCTGTGTGTGTCATTGTAGGCGCTATTGTTTGTTTTCTCAAGTACTATGCACCGTGTATCCCAAACTGAAGTTCTTCTAAATCTTCTTTGATATTAGCAGTTGCAAATTCAAGCCTTCTGCAGGATTTGAAGGAGGCCCAAGGAGACGAGGACTAATTTTATGCATATGCAAATGTAAACAGCTAATCTATCTGTACTATTGTAACTTGCATTTTCTTTTTTGCTTTATGTGCTGTTCTTATATTTCGTGCCATAATGCTGAATGTCGTGATTTTTGTATGTATTATAGTGTAAATTGATACTGTATGTCTGCTGTCAAAGTGTTTTCTTTTTCTTTACTGTAATGCGCGATTGTAATGTTTATCTCTTATATTGTTTGGTGTACTTTCCATGTTCTTTTAAAGTACCAACTTGTTTTTCCTACGTTCAAAACTGTCATCTAATGGTCCCCTGGGCCTTGTCAAGCTGTGTGCACAGCTTTTAGCCCAGGGTGACCAGCCAGATTTTTCTGGTAAATAAAGTGCATTGACTGATTTATTAATTCATTGATATGCAACTTACAAATGATTGGAAATGAGGGGAACATGTGCACAGGGCGGAAAGCGCGTGGTCTGCCAGGAAACACTGAGGTGGCCCCGAGAAGGGCCTTTAGTAAGGACGACATCCGTTTTGTGCCTCTTCACTAAGCAGCGACGACACGGCGTGCGCAGTCCTCGTTTTGCACGAGCTGTCGAAGCAATCCTTGGTAAAAAAAAAAACACGAGGGAACAAAGTCGTGCTGTGTATGCAGATGCGATCGCCTCGTGGTTCCATTCACGGCGAACAACCATCCGGCAAGCCTGGCTCTTTCGACGGATTCAGGAAACGACTGAAAAGAACAAAAGTAAGGAGCGAAGAAAGGTGCACTGCTTACAGGTTAGAACACAAAAACAAAGCTAGGCGCTGCACTCGGTTAACCCATTCAACGAGGCGTGGCGTGAGCTTTAAATCCGATTTCGACAAGGCGTGAGAAGTCGCTAAAGAAGCAAAGGCACACTGCACTGAATGAATGATATAGATAGACTAAGCGCAAGTCATAACTTCTCTAAAGCCACACTGCACTCGTTTAACCCTGCAACGAGGCCTAGCGCGGGTTCTGATGTCTGGCGCCGATTTCGACAAAGAGAGGGAACACGGCCGCGAGATTGATGCCCGCAATCTTCCAGGAAGCAATGAAGCGGCCCTGAAAAGGGCCGTTTGGAGCAGCTCTTCAACGTCAACCTACAGCGGCGTGGCGGCGAGCAGTAGGCCCAGCGTCCGCGGCGAACAATGACATCGGCTTCCGAGAAGCATATCCAGGGAACGACGCTGCAAAAAAAAAAAAAAAAAAGTTTCGTTACAAGCACCGCAATTTGGTGAGTCCTCAATGCACGAGAAAACTTGCGACAATGTAGTTCAGTCCTTACCTCAGGGTTGAGAATGCGCACCCCCGACAAGCGCGTCAGCGTAGCTGTCAAACGGCGGTCCTCAAAGCGCGCCTGATGCGGATCCTTGTAGTGCCGCGGCAAAAACTTTAAATACGAGCACGACACTAGCCACGTGCTCCTGGAGAAACGGCGAAAGCCGCAAGCAAAAACTGCACAGAAATTTCAGCTGGCTGTCGCCGCCGAGCGCACCACGCACGAACGCCATAGCTGCACACGCCTCGAAACGAGCGCGCCGAGGATCACGAAACGAATGCGGCATGCCCGCTCACCACGCACGCGCGGCGGGTGCACCTAGCGATTCCCCAGGCGCTCTAGGGAGAGGTCGAGAAAGGCGCGCTGACGCCACGTCCGGTTGAGAACGAGGGCAAAGTCAAAAAACGTCACGGAGAAGCGCATCCCATCGACCAATCAGCGTTTCCAGCCTGCCGTCCCGCAAACGCTTCTCCTTCGCTACCTTCGCTTTGCTTACCCTTTTTGTGCACAGAGCCAGTTTGCCCTGCACTCTCGTTTTGGCAAAAAATAACTTCTGTTCTGAAGCCCTCCACTTCGGCGTGCCTCTAGAAGCGGAGAAATGGGACAAGCGAGGGAGATGCCGTTTCACAGGCTGCTGCGATGAGCGATGTGGCTCGCCTACTATTCTGCGGTTGAGTGACAACCGTTTGTTGCTAAAGGTTGGTTGGAACTTCATACTTTATTCCATGACTGTGTATCGCGGCTAACTTCTGATCCGATGCAAGGAGGAGAGCAGTGCATTTGCCCTAAATAAAACTGGCAGGGGTAACGACAGATTACCGCTCTTGCTAGAAGCAACAGGTTTCTGTTTAGTGAGCTATTCCTGTGTTAAGAAATAATACAATGGATTATGGATAAGGTGGCTTTAGCAGTACTTATCACAGGAGGGTGTGTACGATCGTAGCTTTGGAAGTCTGAACATAGCTACCGGCCTCCCCCCATAAAAAAAAACTACCATTGAGTCATTCATCAAGTCATTCATTTGGACCCAATACATTTCTCCCAGCTGGCTAGAAAAAGAAAGTGTTTTTAGTGAGGGGAGAGTTGTGTTGTGTTGGGTTTTATGGCACATAGGCAGCTAAGGCCATCATGCGCCAAGCTCAGGGTATATAATGAGTTTTCTGTAGAATTTTCAAAAATGTTAAAAATCATCGCTGGTGTAGATGGCCTAATAATACTGTATTACCTAGTAATAAGGGAAGAAACGAAATTTAGACATGGCTAATGTTAAAAGTATTAAGAAGGTCAGGTAGTCTCAGCGCCTATCCTTGCCTGGGCAAGGATCCCGAGGCTCCCAACCAGACAAATAAAAACCTCAGCCTTCTCATGAATGAGAAAGTAGCTGAAGTGTATCGCCTAATAAAGTGAACTAGCGGTTCGAAATTTACAGTTTTTCAAGCACGTCTGCTTCTTTTAAAAAGCTAAAAAGAGAAGGTATGTTAACAATGGCATTATCATCTAAAAGCAGTGCTGGGTGAAAAGGAATGCATTCGTTATAAAATTCGGTGAAGTATTTTTTTCTTAGTTTTTCCAGTTTCGCACAAGAGAATAAAATGTGGTTAACGGTAAGTTCATCTCCGCATTCTTCGCAAACAGGTTTGTTTTGTTAGCAGGAAGTTATGTGTAAGGTGAGTGTGGCCTATTCGGAGACGGCAGAGAATCCCTTCCTTGAAGCGTTCCTGGTGGTCACACGACCTCCATTCCCCTAAAACCGGCTTTACTAAGTGTAGTTTATTATTGACTTCACTGTTCCAAGCCGACTGCCATTTCTTCCTTAATTTCCGTTGTACTAATTTTATGCAATCGTTAAAAGGTATGTTTACTTTTTTCGTTTCCATCCTACGAGCTTTAGCAGCGCACAAGTCTGCTTTCTCGTTCCCTTTTATTCCGATATGACTCGGGACCCAGCAGAGTTTTATATTTTGTCTTTTAGCTGCGGCTGTTACTATGCTGTGTATAATGTCACCAAGAATAGGAGTGGTAGCGTTTCTAGCGTGGAGAGCTGTAAGCACACTTAAGGAATCTGTGTAGATTATACTGTTTGTGAGGTGCTCCTTTAATATTTTGTCTATGGCCAGCCAGACTGCGTAACATTCTGCAGTGAAGATGGATGCGCAATTTGGAAGTCTTACTGTTTTCTCCGAATTACCTCGCACCACTGCACTTCCTACGTAAACATCTGTTTTTGAGCCATCTGTATAAAAATCTGTGAACTTACTGTATTTTTGCTCGAGTGCAAGAAATTCTTGTAGTATATGTTGTCGTGGAGTTTGTTTTTTATGAAATTGAGTAAGGGTGAAATCACAGATTTTAGGAAAATTGTACCATGGAGGCAGTGGGTCTTGTCTTCGAGCAATGTCGGGTAATGTATCTTGTAGGCCGAGGTTTTGGCACATCTCTTCAAAACGCAGCAGGAGTGGTCTGGTAGCTAGTGGTTTGTTATTAAACAGTGTTCTCGATGGGCAATTTGTAACAATAGGGTAACAGATATGTTTTGGTAGGGAACGGATTTTTAGAACGTATGAGCATGTGAGTATGCTTCTTCTATCTGTAAGAGAGGGTTCATTTGTTTCAACGTAAAGACTATTTATGGGTGATGTCCTGTAAGCGCCAGTTGCAAGACGTAAACCTAAATTGTGCACTGGGTCCAGTCGTTTCAGGTACGATGGCCTTGCTGAACCATATACTATACTGCCATAGTCTAATGAGGATCGTACCACAGAGCGATAAATTTTTAGAAGGCCTGCCCTGTCAGAACCCCAGTGTTTATGTGAAAGGACTTTGAGTATGTTCAGTGATCGGGAAGTTTTCTTTTTTAACGTGTTAATATGAGGCAGGAAAGTGAGTTTTCTGTCAAATGTTATGCCTAGAAATTTATGTTCATTTTCTACTGGTAAATCTATTTCATTAAGGTGTAGGGTGGGGTCTGCCTGCAAGCCTCGTTTGAGTGAAAACAGAATGGCCACTGTTTTCTGTGGGGAAAATCGGAAACCATTTCTGTCTGCCCATGTTGTCAGTTTATTGATTGTTAGCTGTATTTGTCTTTCACATGTTGATATGTTGGAGGATGTGTAAGCTATCTGGAGGTCATCTACATAAAGTGAATACATGACAGACCTTGGTATTATTTTGTTAAGAGAATTCATTTTTACAATAAAAAGAGTTGTGCTTAAAATACATCCTTGAGGCACTCCATTTTCCTGAATAAAATCCCTCGATAGGGTTGAGCCTAGACGCACATTAAATGAGCGGTTAGATAAAAAGTCTTTAATGGAGTTCAGCATTCTGCCATGGATGCCAAGTTCCGCTAAGTCCTGAATCCTGAAGAATTCCGAACCTCCAGGTAGTATCATATGCTTTTTCTAAATCAAAAAAGACTGCAAGACAGTGTTGTTTGTGTATAAAAGCTTGTCTGACTGTATTTTCGAGACGGACTAGGTGATCTGTAGTTGAGCATCCCTTTTTAAAACCACACTGGTGGATATCAAGAAGTTCACAGGATTGAAGAACAAAGGTTAGTCGTATATTTAGGACACTTTCGAAGGATTTGGCGAGGCAACTAGTCAGGGCTATGGGTCTATAACTGCTAGGAGAGGTTGGGGGTTTACTAGGTTTAAGAAGCGGCACAATAATAGCTTTTTTCCAGGCCTCAGGTATTTTTCCCGATATCCAAACTTTGTTAAAGAACTTTAAAAGTGCTTCTACGGCAGGTTGAGAGAGATGGGCCAGCATTTCGTAGTGGATTTGGTTGGGTCCTGGAGCGGTTTTTTTACCAGCAGACAGTACTGTGTTTATTTCTTGGAGGGTAATCACACTGTTATATTTTTGGTTTGCCCCTCCACTAGTTGGAAGTCTGTTTTTCGGCTGTGTTTTTGTATTTTAAAAAAGACTGCGCATAGTGTGATGAACTTGAAACTGCTGCGAAATGTTCCCCCAATATGTCTGCCTGTTCCCCTATGCTTGTCTGTGTGCCAGGTGTTGTCAATAAAGGAATTGTGAACGGTGAAAAGTTTCCATTTAATTTTCGCACATGTTCCCACATTTTTTTAGATGTGGTGTGACTGTTTATAGAAGAGACGTAAGTTTGCCATGATTTTTTCTCGGCACTACGACGGACGTACCGAGCTTTAGCTCTTGCTTTTTTAAAATTTATGAGATTCTCATGAGTCGGATACCTGCGAAATTTACCCCAAGCTCTGTTTTGTAATTTTTTTGCTTCCTTGCAGTCTTTTGTCCACCATATTTTATGATTTTGTTGCACCACTCCTGATGACTGTGGAATAGCTGTGAGTGCGGCAGTTATGATACAATTAGTGAACTTTTCATTTATCTGGTCGATGGAGAGATTATCTAAAAGTATATTTTCTAAATTTGCCTTTTCTTTAAAAAGTGACCAGTCGGCGTGGTGAAGCTTCCAGCGCCGTGGCCTTGTGGGGATTATTTCCGGTGGGGATGCTAAAGTGATTAGTATAGGGAGGTGGTCACTGCCATATGGGTTGTCAATGATATCCCATTTAAAATCATTAAAAACAGAAGGTGAGCTAAATGACAAGTCTAAAAAGGACATTTTCCCCGAGGTAGGGGAGCAGTAGGTGGCTTTTCCTGTATTTAAAAGACATACATTGTTTGTGATGATAAAATCTTCGATTATTTGACCCTTAGAGTCACAGCGCTCGCTTCCCCAAAAAGGGGAGTGAGCGTTGAAGTCCCCAACTACTAGATACGGTTCTGGAAGTTCATTGATCAGTTCTTGTAAATCGTGGACTGTTAATGTAAAATGTGGAGGAATATATACAGAACAGATAGAAATTGTTTTATGGCTGACGACACTGACCGCAACAGCTTCAAGTTTTGTTTTGAGTGTGATTTCTCGAGCAGGGACGCCGCTTTGCACGACAATCGCAACGCCTCCAGATAGTCTATTTGCGTGCTCACGATCGTGTCTAAAAGTTTTATAATGTTTCAGGATATTTGTATGTTGTGGACCTAGATTTGTTTCTTGAAGACATAAGACTACGGGCGAGATTGACCCTAGGATATCTTTTATGTCATTGTAGTTCCTCAACATTCCTCTACAGTTCCACTGAACTAGAAAAGCCATATTTTTGTTTGGGATAGGAACGATTGGGAGTTTACTTATTTTCTGGGGCCATTATGGTGGCCCTGCCTTTTTTCCGCTCAAGAGAGCTGTTCCGCCGCTCTAAAGCAGGCGGACTGTGGGATACGTCCATCACCTCGCGAGAGGTGCTGGACGACCGCGGGGAAGCCGCGCGTGTGTGAGTGTCAGGTCTCCCCCGACGGGGGGAAGTCCTGCGGGATGTCGACCCATGGGCCGGCACTCCCTGGCTTGGAGTTGGCAGAGCAGCTTTCGCTGTCTCTGCCTGGGGCGTGGGTGGCACTGCCACAGGCGCGGTGGAAGTGGCCGCGGCAGGTGCCGGAGCGCTGTGTGGTGCTACGCCCCCGCGCACCACATCAGCGAAGTTTGGTTTTGCTGAGAAGGAGAATGTATTTGTAACTGCAAAACGCCTTCTGGCTTCTTTAAATGAAATGTTTTCTTTTGTCTTTATGGTAATGATTTCTTTCTCTTTTTTCCAGGACGGACACGCCCTGGAGTACGCAGCGTGGTCTCCTTCGCAATTTGCGCAGCGTAGTGCTGCGTCACATTCCTCAGACTGGTGGTCCTTTGATGCGCATTTCGCGCAGGTTTTGCGGCCGCGGCAGCTCTGCGAGCCGTGGCCAAACTTCTGGCAATTGAAACAGCGACGGGGGTTGGGTATGTAGTGTCTTACGTTGACTTTCAGGTACCCTACTTCGATTGTTTCGGGTAAGCTGCTGGTGTTAAATGTAAGGACCATGTGTTTAGTGTCTATTTCCTTGTTATCCTTGCGGATTTTGATCCTATGGACGTCAATTACATTCTGGTCGGAGAGTCCTTGAAGCATTTCGGTTTCTGTAAGGTGGATAAAGTCAGACTCTGAGATCACGCCTTTGACTGTGTTGAGGGATCGGTGGGGGGTTACAGAGACAGAGATGTCCCCTATAGAAACAATGTTTGCAAGTTTCGAGCACTGGATACTCTCGCGTAGTTCAAGGAGTAGGTCGCCGCTGGACATTTTGGATACCTTGTAGCCAGGCCCTAAGGTATCTGTTAGGCATTTGGTAACAAGAAATGGGCATATTATTCGGGCTTGCTTTTCGTCACTGTTGCTGTGTATCACATGAAACTGAGTGAATGTCGGTTTCTTTTTCGTAAAAAAGTCTGCTGCTTCGTTCCGCACTCTTTTAAGAGAGCGATCAGGTTTGGAAAGGAGGGGAGCCATAAAAAATTGATGTTTTTCGGTTATGGTGCCAGCCACCCACCATGGAGCCCAACAAGGGGACGCGACAGGAACTTGAAAGAAAGTCCTGCCCACGCCAGCTGTACACCTTAACTATAACCTAATATGACTCAACTCAGGGTAGTTGGTCACACACGGTTAACCCTCGCCGCCAGGAAAAAGGAAAAAACGAAGAAGAGAGGAGGATACAGGAAAGTTATAAGAAAGGGAATAGGAAAGTGAAAGATAGAGGGGAGGACAGGAAAAGGCGACCCCCGGTCGGGTCAGGCCGGAGGTGCCGTCTACAGGAAGCTGGGGCCAAAGTGGTGTGTTGCCTCCGCCGAGGGGCCTTAAGGGTCCAAACGCTCGGCATCGGCTCAACCACCAGGATCCCCTTTTCCCCGGACACAGCGATGCCACGCACGGCTAAGCGCGGATGCTCGGGTCCGTGGTGACGCATTGTTCACCATCATCCCCCTGCGGGGATGTCCCTGCGGATGCTCGGGTTAACCCCGTGGTGTCGCCACTCACCAACGTCTGCATGCTGCAGACGCCTCCCTGCGGGGGTAGTGAGGGGAGAATGTAAGCAATTAAGCCTAGACATGTCTGCATGCGGAAAAATTAATCTTGTACATTAGCTGCAAATAAACACACGCTGGTTATTGCATGTGCAGATATATAAATGGCAGGTGGTTTACATTTGTGCACAAGGTGATTTGATGATACTGCTCTTAACCATCTGGAGATATTCATAGTGGTAGCCCACAGCAGATTTTGTTATATGATATGCTAATTCCATTAATTTATTTAAAATTGCATTCGTTTAAGTAGATGTCACCTATAGGAAAGTAAGACGTCTTGTACATACACAACTGTGGCTTTAATTTTAGTGTTTTAGTCGGGTTGGTGGCTAGCTTGTGACAGGGGTTCGGGCCGATGACATATGCACCTTCAACTGCACGCTTCCTGAGGCTACATTTTCCCTTAAGGTGCGGTTGAGGTGTTCACCAAGGTGTGGAGATCTGAGAGCTACTGCACCCTTTCCTTTTCTAAAGAAGCTTTCCTTTACTCAAAACACATGCTTTCACATTGCTCCACATAAGCAGACTTAGGTGCTTACCTGCCAGAAAACAGCACAACTGACTGGCCCAGTTTGTGTACATTATGTGTGGACTCACAAAATGAGTGCGTGCATTGGTTACGAGGTGGTAAGCACCAACCATTCATGGTACTAACATTGTCCACGTGCTAACAGATGCTGCTTGTTTAAATTGCTGCAGAAAAGTGCAGCTTAGATAAATGTTTTGCCTTTCTTTGGAGTGATTCTATGCGAGGAGCAAGTTGGGTCCACAGACAAATTATTTCATTGATAGACAGGTAACCTGTGAGCCTTGAGTAGCTGTGTTAAAAGAATGAAATGTGCTGCAGGTTACTCTCAAGGTGTCCTCTATCTCCTCTGCCTGTGGCTTGTTTCTCTGCAATGTCTGCTCTCACAGTACTACATTGCCTCAGTTACAAATGCTATGGATACCGAGTAACTGCACTCAGCTTGTTTTTTTTACTTGCAGGAAATGACACTTCAGATTGCGGCAACACAAGTACAGGGTTGAGAAGAGGTGATTTCAAGACTTATCATTTCATGAACCTTAGATTCTTGCAAAGCGTTTCAAACCATTTCTATTCATTTTGGGCCATTGTTGCTGAGTATAAGTACAGCCATATGCAATAAATATTACTGCTGCCGGTTTTTTGTTTTGGTAATTTTCTTGATCCACTTCAGTCGTTTGTGGCAGTTTGGCAGCAACACTTATTGCAACCAAAGATTGCCTGCTTTGGCTATTTTTACTTTTGTATTTAGAATGTTTGATAGTCTCCTTTCTAAGGAATTCGATTTTTATGTGTGTGAAAAACTGATATGGCCACAGTGCACTTTACCTAGTGTATTTCCTGGACATGTTTTTCGATAAACCCCGAATAAACCCCCACCTAGGTGTTGACACTTAGGCTACCCTAGTCATTGCACAGCCTTACACATGCCAAGCTGTACTTGTCATAAAGTGCATGCAACAATAGCGTAAATAATTGAGATTAGAGGAATGTTGTCATTGAGCATTTTGAGGCACAACCCCAATAGTTATCCGATTCTAGCTCCTGTGGAGGGGCCGCATGTATCCAGTGCCAGACCTGGCAGAGAGCATTCATAGGTGGCCAGGCATGACCACTACATTTTGGATCTGTTGGGCTGCTGTAGAGCTGCTACTTGGACTCAGCATATAGCAAGGCTTTTGGTGCTTTGGAATGTTTGCTTATCTTTATTTACAGTTATTTGCAGGCCATTCTTGTTTGCTGATGTGCTAATATAGATGTCATTTGTTTTGTATGATAGCTCAAATGTGCATGCCATGATGACATTCACTTGCAGTAGTGGTAAAAAATGTGGTAGTGTACCAAATACATACCAATACATACATACCAAAGAATGTCAATACAAACACTTAAACATCAGGCATGTAACAGTTAATCACTTTACACCACTGTGCACAAGAAAACCAGCACAGGGCAAATAGAATTTTTATAGTAACTTAGTGACTCCTCCTCTGCAAAAAAAATTAAAACTCAAATGTATTATCAGTATAGAAAGTAGAGATGTGGTATGAAGGTAGGCATACCACACATCAAAACAGAATGAAAGGAAGGGCGTGTGTATTCTCCACAGTATGACCTGCACAAGGCAGAGCCAATGATAATTATGTAAAGTGCGAAACTAACTCCGGTGAGCCTCCAGTGAAAAAGGTTTCAGCATCTTGGGAAGAGACCACAGCTGAGGACTTGTGAGGTGCTTGAAGGGAGGAGCATTTACCGGAAAAGTAGATGGCTACTAGAAAAGGACAGAGTGAGCTGGGAGTTCTTGTGGTGAGGAGGTCACCTTTTGTTGTAGCTCACCATTCTGGTCACCACTTTCTGTTGTCATTTCATCTTTTGTGCATACAGTGTCTGAAGGCATCTGCTTCAGGTAGTGAAAGTAAATGTCTCCAGGTCAAGTACTTTTCTGGAGTTGGTGGCACATCTTCCACAATGTCTTCGTTCAGGTGTTATCAGTCTTATTATAGGTGTTAATCGTTTTGTGAAACATCTTGATTGTCAGTGCTACAAGTCATTATTAGAATATCGCTCCATCAAGCTCCTTCTGGAATAAATTTCTAGCAAATATGGTTCTGACGCCAGCGCTGTTATAACCTGTTTTCTCCTCTGGCAGCACATTCTCCCAGCTTTTCAAGCATTAGCCACTATTTTTTTATTCTTATTTGCATTTGACTTCCAGTGCTTCGTTACATTTGATGAAAGTTGGATTGTCCCTGCTACTAGAGAAAAAAGCTTCCCTACCTGTTCTGGACATGACAATCAAGGCAGCTGCTGATGTTGTGTGCACTGATGGCTGTAATGAGTTTCTTCATTCAATTCAGTCATCTCCAGCTACAAAAGTGGTGCATAGCACGTCTTAAAAGCTCTCTGCATTGCTTTGTATTTGCAGTGCTCAAGTATTTCAGCATCAGTTAGTCGGCAAAGGTATCAACAGCCTACCTGAGTAAGGCGCTGCATTCTTTTTGCATCACACTCATGGCTTCTTACATTTTTGATGACACTGACTAATGCTTCTGTACCATTCAGTGCATGATAATTGTCGGCTATAGCAGTTCAGTTGTGGACATTTACAATAAACTTGTTTCACTGAATTTCACAATTTTCAAAGAGCTTCACTGCCATGTATTGCAATTATATACTAATCAGAAGGGGTTGTTGCAAACATAATTACATGAAAAGCTGATTTCTGACCTGGGGAGTTTGACTCTTGGCCCTGTTTCACTCTTACTGAAACATCTGTATTTAGCTTGTTGCAGGTTGCTTTTCCACAATCCTTTGCATCACTTTAAAGAGCCTTTGACTACACTCTGGTCAAAAATGTGTTACGCCGAGGTAATGTGTTGTCATCCCTGGAACGCAGATAAATTTTCGAAAACAGGTATGATAGTGAAATGACACCTGCCATGATCATAAAATTTCTTCGTGTTTCTCTCATTTCATGCCGTCTTTGAGGTTTTCCTTCCTTCCACGTGGCTGACTAGCCTCAGCAGAAGAAGTTTCCCTTCTCCTATTTTAGCTCAAGGCAGATTTAGTCACACGCCTGTATCGTAGCCTCTCCTTGACAAGTACTCTTGTCTTGATCTTTGCTACTATGAGAATTTTGGTCTTCCGTGTGCTTTGTTTTCTTTGCAGCCCGAAGTTGTAGGTTGTTGCATCGTTCATTCTTGGGAGTCAGAAGTTTACGATTGACCTCACATTGAAACGGGCTCCGCCGTGAGTGCCTAATTCAGAAAACGCCGGTAATCATTCAGCGTGTGGGGCAGCACAGAATGGTTCACCGTGCTTTGTGGTAAATATAAATATCAGCGCTGTCTAAAATGTTTAAGTGTGAAGACTATACGAATGATGGAGCACACAGAACACGTTAAAGCATTCATGGACTATGGACAATAAACCAAAAATTTTGTTTTTGTGTGCAGATATCTGCATGGAGACGATGTGATGCCAGAGGAAGTATGTCATTGTGGTCTATGTTGCCACATTGGTTGCACCTGTCGTTCACCTGCCAGCCAGGATAATTGAGGCCATAAGTAGTAGCATGCTGTGTTGCTAGAAGCTGTGAACCATCATAGGCTTACCATTAGAGCTTTGCAGGTCATACTGAGTGTTAATGTACAAATTCAAGCAGCATCAACATGTGACATAATCAACCATAAACCAAACAAAGTGCACAAAATCTAAGTTGTAACCAAACTTAGATTTGAAAACATATCTTCAAACCGTTAAAAACAGCAGGCACGCACAAACGTTCAGGGATGGCATTATCTGAGTTGTAACCAGACTCAAATTTCAAAACATCTTCAAGCCTTAAAACAGCAGGCACGCACAAGCATTCAGGAACGGCATTATCACATGAGAAGCTGTATTACCATGAGCACCCATTATCTTTCGCTGAGAGGTAGAGGCAATGCTTTCATTCCTGGTAGAATGAAAGTTGTAAGTCAGCGCTTGTCTCTTGTCCCGGTGTTTTGCGCTGTTCCGTCACAAATTCCTGGTAGGAATGAAATAACAGCTGAGTAAATGTGTAACATTGATTTCTTTCCATCCGCCTTGCATTGTCATTCTCTGCTTAAGGAAGTCAATGCACCAACAACTGGGTGATGGTGTTTAAATGTTCCAAACTCTTTTTACTGCACTTCTTAATGCCCGAGTGCTCGACTTGGCAGAATTTCTCACATATACTCATACAATCAAACCTCATCATTACAGGGGAATCAGAATTTCTTCATTGTAACTATTACGTTGCTATAACCACTTCTACCCTAAAAAAGCAGTTTGGCATGTCAGTAAGGTGTACTCTAGACAGAATTAACTGATGGCAATAAGCAGCCTATCATGCGACTAAATGATCGTGGCATGATTGTTATGGTCACTAATTACACAAGTCGCAAAAGAAACGAAACAAAAAGATCAAACATTTATCGTTATGTTTCACACGCACACAAAAATTGGCTCAATCACAATTCGCCTCGAAGTAATCTTTCATTATCCTCTGGAGGGTCTTCAGGGGCATTTGTATCCAAGCCAACCCCCGTTTGAGGCTGCAGATTTTTTTGTTCTGTGATCACTGTTTATCACATTTGCAAACAGATGAAACAAAGCTATAGGCTAGGTTAGTGCGCTCACTTTACGCAGTTTCTCACTTGTGAAAGAACCAAGTGCACAAATGCAAAATACAGTCTTACGGTATGCTGTTTGTGCACACATTTTTAGTGATTCAACAAGTGTTGATTTGAGCGCTGTACAACTGCATCCAGTGGTCAGCATCTGCGGCATGTTGCAAGTTGGAGCGGAACACTTTCACATCAGGTATAGAGGACTCGAGGTCTTCTACACAATCTAAGGTAGCCGCCTCCGCCATTGTTTTCCACGAGGAGAGCTACAATTCAGCACTGTGAAGTGCTGTGTCATCAACCACCGCAGGCAGCAAGTCCGTGAACTGCCAGCGCGGACATATAGCATTGGAGACAAGACCAAGCTCAGAAGAGCGCAGGAAATAAAATCGCGTGAAGTAGTGTTTCGGTGTCGTTTATGAGATTCGTACGTGAGTTTGCTTTGTATAGTTATTCGCTTTGTTTTCTTTTTCATGTTGAAACATACCAAGTGTTTCAGCGGACACTTTCGAAAATTTTTATAAATATGCTTTTTGGAGTAAAAATTTTGCGGCACAGTGTTACCAGTGTTGGCAGACACCAGAAAAGTGGTGTTTTGTCTGAAGTCGTGAGCTGCTTAACTAATTTTTAATAATTACCTCTGTAACTAGTAGAGTTAGGCACCTAGTTGCAATTAGAGATTTGTAGCTGGTCGTCAGTAATAGCTATATCAGTTTTTAGAGTTTCGAAATCGAGGTTACCCTCGCTGTCGTGACTTGGCAAAATCTGGCTGCATCGTGCGAAAATACCACGGGCTTTCGAAAGCATGGAGGTAAAGCAACTGCTACAGTGCATGTAACTAGTCGAAAAAGCCAAATTTTGCTGAGCCACAGTGCCAAGAGTAATCGCGTTTTCTGATTTCTAAAAACTGATGTGGCTGTTACTAAAGACCAGCTATAAATCTCTAACTGCAATTAGGCGCCTAGGTGAGCTAGTTAAGAAAAGTCGTTAACTAGCTTACTACTCACGACGATTCACCAGTTTTCTGGTGTTCGCCAACACTGGTAATACTGGGCCGTAAAAGCCATATTTCCCCCAAAAATCTATCTATAAAATTTTTTGAAAGTGTTCGCTGAAACTCCCGGTATATTTATAAATGCAACAGCAGCACACGGCTGTTTTGATTTCGGATCGTGTTTAAATGCTTTTAAACTTTTTGGATTTAAAAAAAGAAACGAGCGAGGTCATGTTTTGGTTTCGTTTATGAAGTTTGTAACGTTGTAAGTTTGCTTTGTATATGCCTGAATTTAGATTTTACGTATGTACGTTCGCGTTACGTACGCTCTCTTTCGAATTTAGCGCGCCGGCTCTTATGCTAGGAAAATAGCTTTGTCAAGATGGCGGCGCCCAAGTCACCCGCTTCGGTGAGAATTAGTCAGTGTTATTGGGTTTTTAGGCATATTCTTTGCCCTTAAATAACACACGTGATATTCGCTTTGCCTCCTCGCGCCAAAAGCAGAACGAATGAGGGATAAACTTCCTCTATTTTCGATTTTAACTCAAACAAGACTCCGCCGACTGTGGATCGGCTTGATTTGGATGTTCAAGCTAAGGCAGTCATAGTCAAATGTAGCCGTTTCGGTGGTTGGCAGAAAGGTGCGAAATAACTCCACATGATGTTATTAAAAACATTGCTCGGTTAAGTTACCTAAAAAAATAGGCCCTGGCTGGACTGAATTAGCCATGGTACTAGCTTTGCTTTGCTAAGTGCGAATCACAGCGCATAAAATATTTTCACATTTCAACACCAGATGGCGTTTCTGCGGCCTGCGCTAATGTTGCAGAAAGTTTTAAAATTCGTCGTAGATTCGAAAGCAAAAGCGTGCGACTTCTTTCGGCGGTTTTTGCTTTCGGCTGCTTTAGCGTTTCGAGTCCTGCAGTCCGCATCGCTTCGGTTTCTCGAATTGACAGTCGTGCCTGCATTCAGTTACAAGGAACCTTTTGACGAGCAGATGCAAGAGGAGCCTGTGGCAACGAATGGCCGGATTGCGGTGAACTTGTGCAGCGAGTTTTCTAGCCGGTGATGTTGACGATAAGATATGCAAGGTAATGATTTTCGTAACTTGAAAAGAACAGCTAATCTCCTCTCTGCAGACCAGGTACAAGAAGCCCCCGTGAAGCTGTAATTGTAATACGCCTGTTCGTGCGAAAGGAAGTCTTTGAGGGGCTCGGGAGACCTGCATTGCCGTATATTTGCATGCATTTTTTTTTATTTGCACACAGCTCAGAAACATGCTGACAAGCAGTGTTAACAGCCCTGCAGTCTGGACTTGGCAGGTTACTGGGGCCAGCCCGACACTGCTAGAAAAACCAGCCTGAAGTCCGAGCGCACATTGCCGACTTTATTTACACTGTGAAGCAGTCAATGAGGACGCTGGTGTCATTTGCTAGTTGAGGTGAGCTCAAGTAGCAGGTTACCGATCATTTTCCGCTGTGAAGCCAGACTTTCCGATGCCGAACAGCTATACTAATGTTACAGTAAAATGTGGCATTCAAAGCAGAGAAAGGCCCAACCGAGTAAGGTGTTCGCGCAAAGCTGTGTGTGTCTTGGCCAACACTGTGGCTGCGTTCAGCTAGAGCATTGGCGTTGAATGACATCAGTGATTGTACTGAGGCTGTTCAAGAAGCTTATTTCCTGCGTTGTTTAAATGTGGCAAGTGAACACTACAATGGCTCCTCTGTCTTGATGTCATTGTGAATGACAGGCCTCGCACATTAAAAAAAAGGATTGAAAATTTTCACTGTTCACATGTCATGCTCTCAGCAATTCCGCCAAAGTGCTCGAAGAGGTTACTTCAAATTGAGGCAGGTGTAACCATTCAGTCCTCCTAGTGAAAAACAGCCCTGGTGCTATTTTCAGTACGAGATGGTTCACCACCTTATTTGGTGAAGTTTTCTTGTGCTCAGTGCTGAACCATTGCTAATATGAAAGCGTTTGTTCCTAACCTGGTCATCATAAAAATTCCAACTCATGTCTTGAGTGATTTATTCGTGGATGGCCTTGATACACACATCACATCAAATTTTTCTTACTGTATTTGTGCTTTGGACTTGTGTAAGGCATCAGTAAACATGAATCACTGCACGAAATTTGCCTACGCTCAGTAAATAATTTGTAATTGAATTTCCCTTGCCACACAGCTCCTGTATTGGTTTCAGGTTGCCGAACAATGGTTGCAATGTCACAAGTGAGTATAAGATCACGTAAGGCCCACAAAAACTGCTCCTTCTCCATTTGCTGTCATTCTGGCTTCTTAAGCAGCTTAGCATAAGTTTACAGGTATTAAATATACAAAGCAGTGATTATATTGCAGTTTTTGTATACGTCATTTGATTTCATACACACCTATGGCGACAGAACCTTCGTTCGGCAGCCTGGAATGGAAGCCGCAGGACAAAAGAAAATCCATTGCAAATTATTTATTCAGTGCTGGCAATTTCCATCCTATTACCCATGCTTACTAATGTCATATGCACAGTTCCACTCTGCTATTTTGTTCCAACTATTTGCAAGGGAGTTTATTACAATCCGAGAAAATTTCAGTTTAGTCGGTCGGTTAGTTATTGAGAAAGGTTCAAAAATTTTGAAAAGGGTGATTTTGAGAAAAATGCAATTTTATGCTTACACATATACTACAGCAGTTGAGGATGCACCAGCAGAGTACATGCACTTGTTGACTTTATTGGCATCTCCTCCGAAGCCTTCATGTTTATTCTCTCCGACGTTTCTTGCTCTCGGAGGAACTTCAGAACTCAGCAACCAGCTCCTTGGCAGCAGCAAGGCAACACGCTACTTGACAAGCCGGTTGAGACGCACTTCACGGAGTACAGTTGATTGGATGCTGTGTGTATTTAAAACTGCACTTTCTGCTGTATCATCGCCATAGATATATTACATCACTGCAAGTTGCAGTTTTCAACCTGTCAGTCCTAAGAAATGTTGTTTGTTTTTTTAGGACAGTGGTATCAAATCAGCTGATTCCGTTATTTGGTGGTTTTGAGTGTCCTGCCGTGGAATCACTTTCTTAGATGACCTGGCAGTGACAAAGCCACACACACAGCTGGCCTAGCTGCTTGTAGAACAGCAGTTGGCAGGCTGTTTCTGTAGTAGTAGGCCTCCGGATTGCCTTTGCTGAGGGCTCGGTTGTAACCACACTGTTTTTGAGAAACCAGCACTTCGACAATCTGGCTTGTTGCTGTGAAACTTCCTCCTTCTCATCTACTATGTAGGCACTGTCACCATGATGAAGCTCAGTACTTTGAAAAAGAAGGTTCAAAAGTGATCACAACAAAAACCTGTGACGACTAGGCTTGAGTGCGCTACAAAAGCATTCCTTATGACAAAACTTTCAATTAAAACTGATTAAAAATATACAGAACCTGAACATTTTTGTTATAAAAAAAATACATGCCCACAAAAAAGATGATGGAAAACATGTAACCAAAATGCCTTTTTAAATACCACAAGGTGCAGTTTTCAGCAGGGTATCGAACTGGAATTTTTTCGGGTTCGGTTCAGGTTCAGTTGTGGGTTCGGCTCCAGAGCGACATTCCATTCCGGTTCGGACCGTATTGAACCGGTTCTAAACCCGCCGCGGTGGCTCAGTGGTAAGGCGCCCGTCTACCGAGCCGGAGTACCCGGGTTCGAACCCGACCGTGGCGGCCGCGTTTCAATGGAGGCGAAACGCAAGAGGCACCCGTGTGCTGTGCGATGTCACTGCACGTTAAAGATCCCCAGGTGGTCTAAATTATACCGGAGACCTCCACTACGGCACCTCTTTCTCCCTTTTTTCTTTCACTCCCACCTTCCTCCTTTCCCTTACGGCGCGGTTCAGGTGTCCGCCGATATATGCGAGACAGATACTGCGCCATTTCCTTTCCTCAAAAAACCAATTTATTTAATTTACTTGAACCGGTTCTAACGAGTGCAGGATTTAAAAAAATTTTAGAACGTAGAGAAGATTTAATATATCAAGCTTGTTATGCTGTTTACTTTTTTCTGGCACATCGATATATAAAATAACAAATGCAAAAATTTGTTTAATGCGAGATGTTCTCACTTTACACACTTTATTTATTGTCTGCGGTAAAAAGACAAATTTACGGCAAGAGCCGTGGAATGAAATTAACTCTAAATTAACGTAAATCGGCTATGTGTACGCTATAATATGTCTGATGAGGTAAAAGGCGAAAAGGCGGTGGACTTTACCTACAAAACCCTCCAGCTTGAGCAGTTTCGGAGACCTCGTCGCATGAATACTTGGTCTTCCTGAAAGTCGAGTCAGTCGGGAATTTTTCGTATACGCAGTGCACTTATGCGGGCGCCGACATGATCGCTGCATGTGGTCTCTACGTTCCTGCATGCTATTGAGAAACGAAGCTGTCACGTTCTGTTGCCTATATACAGACACCTTTCCATCGCCCCGAAACTGACTTGCCAGTCACCCCCCCTTTCCTACGAGAATATGAGAGAGCATCTCCACCGTGCATCCCCCACCCAACGAGAGCCTCGGGGCAGCACTGGCTCTCCATAACATCCACAGCTTACCAAACATATTTTATTTAAATCACCTTTTCGATGTGACTCACGTTATATATCTTGAGCCTTTATAGCTCAGTGTCTTCAAAAACGTGGCTCGGAATTCGCTTAAGGAGCCGACGTCACTTTTTCATGCAGTTTCGCCATGGGTGAGAGCGCAGCTGACAATGTGCCTGAAACGCCTGCACGTCTAACCAAGCGTAGCCAAGGGTAATGGAGCTTTCGCTCAAACTAGATTTAGAACAGTCGGAGCACTGCTAATTTTTTTCAACGTGCGACAGCGCACGCACGGTTTTGCATTTTGCCTCCATCGAAATGTGACCCTCGAGGCAAGGATCAAACCTGCAACCTTGGGTCGGCAGCTGAGCTCCACAGCCACTGAGGCCTTCTTTTTTTGTTCATTTCACCACTGACCCATTGCGAAGGGTTTTATTTAATACCTGCCGTCGCAGACAACGAACGCTTACAAAGGTAAAAGTAGCACTACCCACTGCGGTGGCTCAGTGTTTAGGGTGCTCGGCTATTTTTTCGGTGTGCCCGGGTTTGAATCTGGCGGTGTTTCGATGGAGGTGCGTACTCTGCGATGTCAGTTCAAGGTGTAATGAACAAAAAGGTCTAATAGTTTATTGTTGAAAAGATTGTGGTTCCATAGGCACACAATATTCTAGGCTTTAGATAAGAGTTTAAACAGAACGGTGACTCGAAGCACTCTTCTAAGCTTCTGAGAACTTGGTAGAAAAGGAGGAGAGTTGACATTATGAGTCGCCATGCTTACCTGCTGAAATTATTTGCATTGAAAATTTTCGTATTTGATCCTGCATTCATGGGTTCCGCATCCATGGGTGTATATGAGCTCGAGCCGTATAGGAGGTATGTAAAGAGAGATCTGCCTTTCCAGCAGTGGCAGTGCAAAATTCGATCAAAGGATCTGACAAAACTGCACCCATGAATTTGGCCTGCACTCATGTCAACGGTGAACTAGTAAGGTGAACAGCAACGAAAGGTTGCCATTTGCGCGACAGCGTAATCCTGTGCTTCGGTAGTAAATCGACACCGCCATGATGCCTTATGCTGCCTCGAGGGCCCTCACAGCAGTGAACATGTACTTCCCTCAACTGTCAAGATGAAAATAGCTAAGCACATGTGACAAACTTCACTGTCGCTTGAAGTTTGCGCCACTCACAACCACTCACCCATGTCCTACCACCACTCATCTCTCTCACACTCACATCCTTTCACTCGCACTCATGACCACCCACACTCACATCCATTCACTCGCACTCGCAACCACTCACTCACACTCATGACCACCTACACTCCCATCCACTCACTCGCACTCACAAATGTAAGTGTGAAGCGATATGAGTGCACTCATGAGTGAGCGTGCCAACCTATGCTGTTAGGAGCCATATTCTTGTAGACATCAGTGCTGGGCAGTCCAACAGCAAGTGATGAGTGTTGGCTTCAATGTCTTTGCATTCACATATTGGACACCCAAGTCAAGGAAGGAGATCTCGAAACAGGCCATTTCCGAGTCACAGCTGTAGTGAGGGCAGCCCCGACCCAGATCCTCCGAAGCACAACCTCCTCTGCGGAGGAGGATTACCGCACAGGATGAGGCCACGTTTTTGGCACAAGAGGTGTTCGTTTCTTGACAAAAAAATGGTAGTGTCGTCCATATTAATAGCCGAGGCATTGATGACCCTGGGATCAACAGGTGGGCTTTGAGAACTGAGCAGGTCCATCGGACCCACTCAATATGTACTGGCTGTAAGATGCGTGCCGCTAGGCAGTGGATGTCCTCACTAGCTCACTTGTTCCCTACAGCTCACTAGCTTACTTAACACCAGCACCAAGAGGGAGCATGAAGATCGAAGTTTCTGGGTTTGCTTTTTTTGCTGGCAGTAACGCTAGTACTGTGGTCAGAAAGTTCTGCCATTCGGCGCTCTGCGCATCTTTTTTCTTTCCGTTGGTGTGGCTGTTACCATGGCTTCTGCGAAGTGCATAGTCTTTTGAGGTGTCGACTAGGCCAGTGGCAGCATTGCTGTGTATGCTGATTGTAAAGCAATAAATCAGCCATCAGGGATAGCTGAATTTCTTCATTGTGCAGGTAGATTTGTTGTAGCGGTGTTCACTATAAAGATATTCACAGTACATATGAAAGACAGGAATTCAGTCCGGACGTCAGAAATCCTTCATTAGAAAAGTCATTTTGTGTATGCATTTGTTGTAAAGGTGTTCAAATGTATTTAGAGATGCCAAGTGCTGAGTTATTTCTTGCGATCATTACTAAATTCCTTGCATTACTCTCAAATTTTTGGGTTTCTTGCTTCTTCTGTCTGCTGCGTTCACTTCATTTTTTTTTATAAAGTGCAATTGCTTTGGTATATTGCTGCCAGTATATTCTAATTAACACTGTTTGAAATCTTGTACGGGTGCATAGGCACACATTGAAGCACTTGTTTGAGCTCTTTGTCTGCGCCCCTAGCATCTTGTTTATATAAAGTGTAGCAGTGAAGTTAGGCAGCTGCTGCTGAGAATATGCAATAACCGCCTAAGGAGACGCGTCGCCCACTTGGAAAATTTCGAGGTGATCACAACCAGACATGTCAACCTTGACCCCTTTTTGGCAGTGACCCAGAAGTCTGTCTTGCAAAAGATTTGATTTCATATTAGGTTCTTGCACTTTATTGCTGATGATGTTCAGTGCTATCACATTTATTGCATGGTGTGCAGAAATGCAAAATTTGGAATCACTTAAAGGAAAAGCACTTTCATAATTTGGTAATAAATATGCTTGTAGAAATAAGTTTGGGTAAAAGAATTGATAAGAACCTAAAGGACCCATTCCTTGGTGGAACTGTTTTGTGGCTCTGCCTCAGACAACTAATACCAGATGTAATAGCACTGATGACAGCACTGATATGAGCCGTGCCTGCAGCAGAAAAAATTCATGCCATCCAGTAGAACTCAGAAAGATGGAGAAAGTTGCTTGTGCTTAAAATGAAGACCATGATGGTTATGTAGCCAGTGTGAAACACTGACGGAAGTGTTGTCCTCTGGTGACTGCAGCTCACCACAGCAGAACACCAACCTCTCACAAGGCTTTCTTTACCTGCACGTAAAAGCCATTGGTGGACATGGCATAGAATTGCAATTCAGTATTCCTTGTATCTTTTCTACTCATCAAGATCTATGTCTTAAGAGAGGCACCCCGTAAAGTATCACTAGCGTTAATTACAAAGCTGCAGTTGTAGGGATAGAGCTTAAAAAAAAAGAATGAATCTAACAGGCATGTAGATGAAGGCAAGGAAGATGGCTACAGAATTGCAGCTTAGCTACTGGTTTGTTGCTTTTACAACCTTGCATTTGCAGGCTAAAAAACACTCCACTACAAATGCTGTAAATGTTCTCAATAGATTTTACTGGTAGTTTTCGTAATGAAAGTATGTTTAAACAAATTACAATTGAGCCCACTTATAACAGCCACAGTTATAACAAATGCTCGCTTATTACCAACAAAGTTAGAACTACCGTCAAAAAAATGTATTAGGGCTATGGCATTGCATGTCATATAAAACGAACAACCGTGGCCGCACCACTTGGTTTTATAACAAACAAGGAGGTGCCCCTTAAAATTCACCCTCAGATTTGAAAACTGCACTTCTAGCCAGCATGGCAATCAAAGATCATCTCCCAGCTGCACTGATGCCCCCTTCCCCCTTGCAAAAACACACACACAAAAAAAAATACACTTTCAATCGGCAGTTAACCACTGGCAAAGTGTGCCCCGACACGACACACTAGAAGGGCAGTTGATTATGCTAGCTGGGAAAAGTGTAGAGTATAACAAGAAATGTTGTAAGCACGAAATAGGGGCAGTGTTGAAAATAAATTATTGCACATGGCCGGTGATCAACTAATGAGAGCAATCTGAGAAGTTTGAATACCAGTCACAAGGTACGCCTTGATGGCTTACTCCGTCATGCTGCAATTGTGCTGTCCGCTCAGTCGAATCTCTGACTGCAGCAGTGCTTCCATATGCAGATAGCGCATAGACCACAGGCAGTCTGCGTCACTCTGGGGTCTAGTGGGCAGTGTACAGCAATTAACAGAGGCTGAAATCTGACATGAGCTGATGGCTTTTAGGTAAAATGCAAGTTCCTGCCTGGTTTTAGGTCTAAGTGGCTGCACTTTCGCGCAAACATTGCATCAAAATCCTAGTAGCTGTGGGGTGGTGTAATTTGGGGGCCGATGCATTGCTGGAGCGAGCAGTTAAAGGTACACTGGACATTCTGCTTGGACATACCTTGTAGTAGCTTCGTTGCTAGGCCCTTATGTCTTAGTCAAGGTTTGAAGGTGAAGTTCTATACCCTCCGCCACTGGCTGTGAACACCTCAAACACTTATCGCATCCCTAAAGCGGCTTGTCCACAGCCAGAAGGGCCTCGGCCAGAAGCATATGACCGAGCTTAGAAAATTGGCTTGATAGGATCTGCTCTGAGGGAACAAACATGCACAGTGCACTTTTCAAAAAATGAAACGCTACTTTTATCTGACATTGTCTTTTGACTGTAATAAGGTAAGTCCACTTAGTGCAGATTTCAGATACAATGAACGCAATCTGTGTGACTGTCAGGTTCGTTATAAGTAGGCTCAACTGTATTCAAAGCCTCAGTTGGCTGCTAGCTCTTTAGAGTGTACAGGTTATCAGCGAACACACATCACGACAGGAGATTCGCCTCAGCCTGGTTCACATTTCACAGTTCACAGCCAGCTCACATTTCAGTTTCACGGGCCGCCTGTTGGCTATGGTTACCGAGATCATTTGAGACTTAAGACTACAAGAAGCTTAGGAAAGTGATGTGCTGCCTCTTCATTTGCTGTCTTGCCGATTTTTGGGGCAGGCAGGCAAAAGAGTTGGAACAAAAGCTCGCAAAGTAGCGTTTGATCTAGTTTTTAGCATTATCTCAACTCCTGCAGCTGCTGAAACAGCATGATATAACCAATTGAGCTATAGTTTTATTTCAAAGTGTGAACAAATGGGCCGAAATTTGCGGTCCCTACTCATTTAAAGATTCCCACATGCTGCTGGACTGCTTTAAGTGCGAAGAAAAACGGTTGTGGATAGGCTTTCTCCTCCAGACATTTGTGAGCCTGCAGAGTACTCTTTTGTCTTCCCAACTTGTAGAAATGCTTTCTGTAGAACAGGCTAAAAGTCTTGAAAGGGCATATTTAGACCTACCATCCCATTCCTTCTTTGATGGCAGTACTGTACTTGGTGCTAAAGTAATCGTGTGTTTCATTTGTGAATGACAACCCCATTGTTCGTGTAATAAAAGGGACCAAATGTCACCTTCTCAAAATGCAAAAGTATTGACGCCGAGACAGTGCAGATATTTATTTATTTATTAGTACCTCACAGGCCCCGAAGAGCATTGGGTGAGGAGGGCAAACCGAAAAAAAGGTATATACAGATGGAAAAAACCGCAATATCGGACGAGAACGCGGTAAGCATGTAACCATGCTTTATGGTTCTACAGCGGATTTGCATCGTCACCAAAATATTATCCCCAGAGGGTGTTAAACGTGCACTAAGGCTAACATGGTGAAGTCTTATTCACAGGTATGGATAAATGTTGACTGTGGCTCACTGTACTGTTCATTTTCTTTTCCAGACGTACTTGTATTTCAAGCAGCAGACAACTTCCTTTCAGGAATAATTTCATCACTACTTGATGTGTCTGCAATAGTAACGTCCAGAATAAAGACCTTTTCAAAGATACAGTACTGCTGGAAGATCTCTTTTATTGTTTTGTTTTTGGATAAATTGTGTCAGCGCACATCTTGCTCTTGCACGTCATGCATGTTTTAGATTTTCTCAGTCTTTCTTGACCCTTGGAGAACTGCAAAAGCTTCCTTGAGGTGCCGAGGAATGCCATGCATCTTAGTTTATACCCTTTGTGCTGTACACGTATGCATACAAAATGAAGATGCAAGAGAGAGCCTGTTAGAAGAATACTCAAATTCATTGAATGATGACTGGCCATTTAGTGAGAACCTATAAAGCAGTTATTGCGACTAGTCCGAAAGTGAGGTGAGTAAAGCAAAGCTCCAGGTTCATGCATGCTTGGATATAGACACTTCAGGTAACCCAGTAAGAACTCTGTGGTTCTATAGAACACAGTTTGATAATCCGTGAAAGTATGTATGCACATACATGCAGTGGCTGGCTTGCTGTGCATCTGTAAAAATTGGCAGTTCTTCTGATGTCCCACCAGACAGTAGCATCTTTGAAAATTGAAATATAAATTGCACTTCCTGTGCTCCCACCTAACTCAACTTTCTTCTGTACAGGGTTATCCACTGCCAACTTGAACACAGGAGCACGCTCTCTGGTTACACTTCAGCTCTGTAAAGTGCCACACGGGAGAGAAGTGTACGTTATTGTATGTATGTGCCAAGTTTAGCAATTGTGGCAGCTCCCTGCACCTGTTCAACAGCTCGCATTTGTCCATAATATGCCAGACACATGTTCAAGTTGGAAGGTAACAGCCCTCTTAGTGCATGTCCCAAGGCACGCCCCTGAGTAATAACGCCTGCTAACAAATGGCATATTCAAATTGTGTGACAATCTTCCTTTTCCAGATGCTCGTGTCTGATGTTGACTCCTGACCATTTACATGCTTATTCCACTCATCTTAAGAATAAGCCAACTATACTGATTGGTTTGGGCTGAGACAGTTATTGTTTTACAAGCCTTACAGTACTGACTCGTCCAAAGATAGCTGAATCCTCCACTGCTTTTTTGGCCACATCTCCAGGCGTTACGCATGCTTAAAGCACCATATGCACGAGTAAAGGCAAAGGCTGTTGAGTAATAGAATGCCACAGGAGAACAGATAAAGCTGACCAACCAGAATTTCAGTAAAGCAGAAAGCCTGTTGAACCAAATGAACGTGCACTTGAACAGTGCCACCACAAATGGAAAGTTCGATGAGCCCAAGACAAGCACAACTATGTTCAGTAAACAACAGCATCCACAGCGATTGCTTTAGATAAGCAATGTAATGAACTCCAAGGAATTAGCAAGGTTAACGAGGGGATTAAAGAACAACTTCCCAGTTGCGCGATGGTTGAGGTGAAGTAAATAATAGACCACTCAACCTTTATCAGTTAGTTATATAGATTTTTATGGCGCAAAAGCAACTGAGGCTATGATGCGCCAAACACAAGGTTAGAGTTTTTGTTAAAGGTGAAGCTTTCTATACTTAGAGTTTGTTTAAAACGTTGGCTTCCTTGAGAAACCTAAAAATACACGACATGTCAACCAGTGCTCGATCACCTAAGAGTAGCATGGGGTGTAATGGGATGCTTTCCCTGTAAAATGTTGTGAAATATTTCTTTCTTAGTTCTTCTAGTTTTATGCATGAAATTAAAATGTGGTTCACTGTGAGTTCAGCACCACACATTTCACAGAGAGGTTTGTTTTGTTTGGCTAGCAGGAAGTTGTGCGTGAGGTGGGTGTGTCCAATGCGGAGCCGACATAAAATAACTTTGGTAAAACGTTCTTGATGCCTACATGATTGCCATTCCCCTAAAATTGGTTTCACAGAATGTAATTTGTTGTTTACGTGATCTTGCCATGCGGCCTGCCACTTATTTCTGAGTTTACTGTTGATAAACTTTAAGAAATCCCTGTGCGGTATGCTCACTTGTTTTATTTGGCCATTCCGGGCTTGTGCAGCGCATACATCTGCTTTTTCATTACCTACGATTCCAACATGGCTAGGAACCCAGCAGAATTTAATGTTATGTTTTTGTTTTGTGATTTTAACAATGTTATGTATGATGTTACCTATTATGGGTTCAGCAGCATTTCTGGAGTGCAGTGCTTTGAGCATACTCAGGGAATCGGTGTAAATGATGCTATTTTTGATATTCTCTCTTACTATTTTTTCCACAGCTACAAAGATGGCATAACACTCAGCAGTAAAAACCAATGCGAATTCTGGTAGTCGCATTATCTGTTTGTTTTTTCCTTGGATTACTGCACTTCCAACGTGACTTTCTGTTTTTGAGCCATCGGTATAAAATTCAATGTAAGTGTCATACTTTTCTTGTAGTGCAAAGAATTCCTGTAATATGTACTCATTTGGCGTTTGCTTTTTATCTAAATGTGTCATTGTGAGGTCACATACTGAAGGCAGGCTGTACCATGGTGGTAAATATTCATTCCTTTGTGCAATATTCGGTAGGGCATCTAGTACTGTTAGCTCTTCACATTTATCTTCAAAGCGCAGCAGTAATGGTCTGATAGAATGTGGTTTGTTGATGAATAATCTTTTAGATGGGCACTTGGTGACAACTGGATGGCAGAGATGTTTCGTAAGAGAACGGATTTTTAAGACATATGAGCATGTAAGGGCGATTCTTCGATCCTCAAGAGCGGCTTCATTAGTTTCAACGTAAAGGCTAACTACTGGTGATGTTCTGTATGCTCCAGATGATAGGTGCAGACCAAGATTATGAATGGGGTCTAATCTTTTTAAGTAGGATGCTCTTGCCGAACCATATACTATGCACCCGTAGTCCAGCTTGGAGCGCACCAGAGAGCGATATATTTGTAAAAGGCTTGCTCTATCGGACCCCCACCGCTTCCGTGAGAGAACTTTTAAGATATTGAGGACTTGAGAAGCTTTCTTTTTAAGGTTGTTAATGTGTGGTAGAAATGTGAGTTTCTTGTCGAAAGTTAGGCCTAAAAATTTGTGTTCTTGTTTAATTGGTAGCGCAGTGTGATTCAGGTATAGACTGGGATCGACCTGTAGGCCTCGTCGCAATGAGAAAAGAACAGCTACTGTTTTTTGAGGAGAAAATTTAAACCCATTTATGTCTGCCCAAGCACCTAGTTTATTTAGTGTGATTTGTATTTGTCTCTCACAGGTTGATATGCTAGAGGACGTGCATGCTATTTGTAGGTCATCTACATAGACTGAATACATTATGGACTTGGGTATTACTTTAGCTAAGGAATTCATTTTTACTATGAAGAGTGTCGTGCTTAGAATGCACCCCTGGGGTACGCCGTTCTCTTGGGTGAAAGTCATGGAGAGAGTTGCTCCTAGGCGGACTCGGAATGTGCGGTTAGCCAGGAAGTCGTTCAAGCAGTTCAACATCCTGCCGCGGATACCTAGCTCTGCTAGGTCACGGAGGATGCCGAACTTCCACGTAGTATCGTAGGCCTTCTCCAAGTCGAAGAAGACCCCAATACAGTGCTGCTTGTGGATGAACCCCTCCCGGATGGTGTTTTCTAGACGGACAAGGTGATCTGTGGTCGAGCATGCTTTTTTGAACCCACATTGGTGTGTATCTAATAGTTGCCGAGATTCAAGTACGAAGGTCAGTCTAATGTTTATTACACTTTCGAAAGATTTAGCAATGCAGCTGGTGAGGGCTATTGGTCTGTAACTGCTAGGACTTGTTGGTGGTTTTCCGGGTTTGAGAAAAGGTATTATGACTGCTTTTTTCCACTCGTCAGGTATATTTCCAGTTATCCAGATTTTATTAAAGAATTTTAACAGTGCCTCTACAGCAGCCTCGGAGAGATGTGCAAGCATAGCGTAATGCACGTTGTCTGGTCCCGGTGCTGTCTTTTTGCCAGAAGATAGTACCTTATTTAATTCTTGTAGTGTGAGAGGCTGGTTATAATCCTCATGAACACCTGCTCCAGATGGAAATTTGTTTTTCAGCTATTGCTTTGTGTTTCTGAAATGTGTTTGTGTAGTTGGATGAGCTTGAGATCTCAGCAAAATGCTCGCCCAATATGTTGGCCTGTTCTTCTAAAGATGTTTGTCCCGGGTGCTGTCAAGAGAGGAACTGTGAAAGGGGTATGGTCACCAGTAAATTTACGAACTTTTTCCCACATTTTCTTTGATGTTATTGAACTATTTATTGAGGAGACATATTTCTGCCAAGAGGTTTTCTCTGCATTTCTTCGCACATACCGCGCTCTGGCTTTTGCCTTCTTAAAGGTGAGTAGGTTCTCTGCAGTGGGATATCGACGCAGAGCGCTCCAGGCTTTCTTTTGTTGTTTTTTTGCTAATGTGCATTCTTTTGTCCACCACACTTTGTGTTTCTTTTGTGCAAGTCCTGTTGTTTGTGGTATAGCGAGTGTTGCGGCCGATATTATGCATTCAGTAAACTTCTCATTAATTTCATCTGTGCTAAGGTCGTCACAAAATTCCTTTTCCAGAGTGGCACTTTTTGTAAAAAGTGACCAGTCGGCGAGCTGAATTTTCCAGCGTCGTGGCCTTGTGGAGATGATTGGAGTGGACGATGAGAGCCTGATGACGGTAGGTAAGTGATCGCTGCCCATGGGGTCATTTAAAACATCCCATTTAAAATCGTTAAAAAGTAATGGTGATGCGAAAGCTAAATCGAGAGAGCTCATTTTTGCTGAGCTTGGACAGCAATATGTGGCTTTTCCCGTATTTAAAAGACAGACATTATTCGAAAGTATAAAATCTTCGATTGTTTGGCCTCTAGAGTCACAGCGTTCGCTTCCCCAAAACGGAGAGTGAGCGTTAAAATCGCCAACTACCAGAAATGGCTCCGGCAGTTCATCGATCAGGCCTTCTAGATCTTGGCATGTTAATGTGATGTGTGGGGGAAGATATACAGAACATATTGTTATGGTTTTGTAGCTGATGACGCTAACCGCAACCGCCTCAAGTTTTGTTTTCAGTTTGATTTCTTGAGCCGGGACGCCGCTTTGGATGATGATTGCGACGCCTCCCGAGAGTCTATTTGCATGTTCGCGATCACGCCTAGAAGTTGTATAATGTTTTAAGATATTTGAATGTTGTGGACCAAGATTGGTCTCCTGGAGACATAGGGCTAGAGGCATCACTGACCCTAGAATATGAGTTATATCACTGTAGTTCCTCAACATTCCTCTACAGTTCCATTGTATTATGAAAGCCATCTTAGTTTTGTGTTTTTACTGATTGAAAAGCTAGATCAAGTTGTTTATGGCCCCGTGACTCGGGGCCTGTCTTTTTTTGACCGATCCAGGGAGCTCCGCCGACCATCCGACGTGGACGGTGAGGGGCTGCCCGGGGTCGTGTCCATCGCCTCTGCAGAGGCACTGGACGACCGTGCAGGAGGCACATTGATTTTTGAGTTAGACCTCGACCTGTGGGAAGAGGTCTTTGGGCCCGCCGACCCGGGGGTCTGCGTCCCCTCCTTTGGGGTAGGCGGAGTAGCGTGAGCTACTCCACCAGACGGCGCGGATGGCCCCGCCCCAGGCTCACTACGTGTGACCTGGACAGGTGCCGAAGCCTGGTGTGGTGCGCCGCGCCCACGCACCACATCGGCGAAGTTTGTTTTTGCAGTGAAGGAGAAGTTGTTTGTCTGAGCGTATTGCCTTCGTGCTTCTTTGAAAGAAATGTTTTGTGTTGTCTTGAGAGTAATAATTTCTTTTTCTTTTTTCCATGAAGGACAAGCTCTGGAGTAGGCAGCATGGTCTCCTTCACAGTTTGCACACCGTGGGTTAGCAACACATTCTTCGGATTGGTGGTCCTTCGAAGAGCATTTTGCGCAAGTTTTGCGGCCGCGACAACTCTGTGAGCCGTGGCCAAATCTCTGGCAGTTGAAACATCTGCGTGGGTTGGGAATATACGGTCTTACATTTATTTTCAGGTAGCCTACTTCAATGGATTCGGGCAATGTGCTCATGTTGAATGTCAAGATCAGGTGTTTGGTGTCCACTTCTTTGCCATCCTTCCGGATCTTGATCCGGTGGACGTCTATAACTTCTTGGTCAGTAAGTCCTTCGAGCATTTCCTTTTCAGAAAGGTGGACAAAATATATTTCAGAGATGACGCCTCGTACAGTATTCAGAGACCGATGTGGGGTCACAGAGACAGGGATGTCCCCAATGGATACAATTGTTGCAACTTTTGAGTGTTGTATGCTGTCGCGCAGTTCAAGAAGTAAGTCGCCACTGGCCATTTTTGACACCTTGTAGCCAAGGCCTAAGGCATCCGTCAAGCGTTTTGAGACTTGGAATGGGGATATTATCCTTGCTTGCGTTTCTTCTGTTTTGCTATGGATGACGTGAAATTTTGGAAATGATACTTTTCTTTTTTGAAAAAAGTCGTCTGCTTCGGTCCGCCCTCCCTTGAGAGAGCGATCTAGTTTTGAAAGGGGGGGAGCCATAAAAAATTGAGGTTTTTCGGTCATGGTGCCAGCCACCCACCATGGAGCCCAACAGGGGGACGCGACAGGAACTTGAAAGCAAGTCCTGCCCACGCCAGCTGTACACCTTAACTATAACCTAATATGACTCAACTCAGGGTAGTTGGTCACACACGGTTAACCCTCGCCGCCAGGAAAAAGAGGAAAAAACGAAGAAAAGAGGAGGTGACAGGAGAGTTGTAAGAAAGAGACAGGAAAGTGAAAGATAGAGGGGAGGATAGGAAAAGGCGACTGCCGATTTCCCCCGGTCGGGTCAGGCCGGAGGTGCCGTCTACAGGAAGCTGGGGCCAAAGTGGTGTGTTGCCTCCGCCGAGGGGCCTTAAGGGTCCAAACGCTCGGCATCGGCTCAACCACCAGGATCCCCTTTTCCCCGGACACAGCTAAGCGCGGATGCTCGGGTCCGTGGTGACGCATTGCTCACCATCATCCCCCTGCGGGGATGTCCCTGCGGATGCTCGGGTTAACCCCGTGGTGTCGCCACTCACCAACGTCTGCATGCTGCAGACGCCTCCCTGCGGGGAGAAAGATGGAGAGGAGAACAGGAAAAGGTGACTGCCGATTTCCCCCGGTCGGGTCAGGCCGGAGGTGCCGTCTACAGGAAGCTGGGGCCAAAGTGGTGTGTTGCCTCCGCCGAGGGGCCTTAAGGGTCCAAACGCTCGGCATCGGCTCAATCACCAGGATTCCCTTTTCCCCGGACACGGCGATGCCACGCACGGCTAAGCGCGGATGCTCGGGTCCGTGGTGACGCATTGTTCACCATCATCCCCCTGCGGGAATGTCCCTGCGGATGCTCGGGTTAACCCCGTGGTGGCGCCACTCACCAACGTCTGCATGCTGCAGACGCCTCCCTGCGGGGGACCTGTGTAAATGAGGGACGATGCGCGCCATCATGTTGCCGTTCTTGAGCATCTAAGCAACGCCGGTTGAAGAGGTTAGCTCTCTCAGGGGTGACTGGCATAGGGCTTCTGCAGAGGCAAAATGAAATCAGACAGTGTAAAGATGCATTATATGACAAAAACAAAATAGGTCTTTATTTTTCTTTATGGTTTATGGAGAGTTTGACGTTTAAGAACGACTCAGGCTGTGAGGGACGCCGTACTGAGGGAGTGCAGAAATTTCGACCACCTGCGGATTTTTAACGTTTATTGATATCGCACAGTACATGGGCCTCTATCCTTTGGCTGTTTAAGTAATCGCGCAGATTCTTTGAAGATTTGGATTTTAGGGCCAGCTCACTTGACCCGCCGCGGTGGCTCAGTGGTTAAGGCACTCGTCTCGACTGTGGCGGCCGCGTTTCGATGGAGGTGGGACGCAAGAGGCGCCCTGCTGTGCAATGTCCATGCGCGTTAAAGATCCCCAGGTGGTTGAAATTAATCCGGAGACCTCCAACCTCTTTTTCTTCTTTCACTCCCACCTTCATCCCTTCCCTGACGGCGCAGTTCAGGTGTCTGCCGAGATATGCTAGACAGATACTGCGTCATTTCCTTTACTCAAAAACCAATTTACGAATTTTAGCTCGATCGGCAGTCAGTACCTCAGACGGCCAGTATTCATTACCTCTAATCTAATTAAAAATAATCGAACTCATTCTGGTAAACCCTTGTTGCCTTGACAACATGCCGTTTTGTGTCACCACAAAAAACTCATTAATGCATGTAACAGTTAACTAATCTTCGATGTTGAAATATATACTTCATTTCAGGAGAGCACTCGTGAATGTCTTGTGTGTCCTTTCTTTCTGTCCCTTGTCCGTTTTTTGCGCTAACTTCTTCAGAAAATACACTTCATTTATTGCTTGAATTTCTGAAGTGTGGTACAAATGTGCACTCTATACCCAACAATCAGACAGTGCAGAAATTTCGTCAGCGTCTGCGCAGGGTTCGTCCGCAGAAAGAAACAATCATTCAACGCCAGAATGTTCGACCCCACACACACAGCACAAGAGACCAACGGCGCTTTCAAGGCAGCTCCTGCTCCACGGGTTTATCCTTGCCAACTTAACAAGCACGGACCTCGCCTAGTCGTGTTTGTCACGACGAAGGAACATCGGAGAGGGGCACTCTTCGTGTCCGGCGAAGACGACAGAAGTTAAATGCGTCATTGACTCTTTTGCTGGGGCAGCAGTTGTGCAATGGTAGCGGAAGTGAACAACCACCGGTGAAGATCATACAGATAAGTGACGTGCGCTTCAGAAAGAACACGTCCTTCCAATCGATCACTTCAAAAAGTCGAAGTTTAGGAGGCAGTAACTCTGAACACCGCTCCTAAATGGCCACCAACTGGCCCGACAAGTCCTAGTCGTATCTAACTACTGGACCGAAGAGCAGTCTTTTCTAATGGTGCGTCATATGAGGGACGCGGGAAACAAATGATCAAAGAAGCGGGGTCTAATGACCGGTCAGAGGACAGCTTTAAAATTTAGTTAAATGTACGCTCCCATAACTACGACTCGATATATAACTCAGTTCGAACGATCCGATTGCCTGCAACAGCGGAAGCGCCCTATATTGCACAGCCAGTCAGAAAGCTCATTCCTCAACCTTAAAAATTGAATCCATGTATTATAGCACTGTGTTGTTTTAATTTGCTATTCCATTGAGACTACACAAAGGTTATTTGCGGGAGCAAAAAAGAGAATACCATTTAGGAGTGTTACGCTCCAGTACCCGTCCGAATTGCCCGCTCCCGGAATCTAATCGCCACGCTAGTCACCTGCGTGGTAGCGCGTGTCTTTTGGCGCGCGGTTCGTGCGGGATTCCGTGGGCAGGGCATTTCGTGCTTCGTCTCCCGCGGCCGCTTCCCCAGCGGCCGTTTTGCTCGCCTGTTAATTGTTGCGGGTCTTTTTAGTTTATGGAGCAGTCGATGCGCCGCGGTCGCTGGTGGCTTTCGACGCCGCGCTGTGTGGCCGATTCTCGGCCGTCTCGGACGGGAACTGATCAGTTTTTTGTCCGAGGAACTCTTTTTCTTGGGTGAGAAAGAGTTTCTCCGGCAATGGTCATGCCCATTCATTTCTGCAAATAACAGTCGTCTTGTCCTGGTTTTTAGGCCAAACTGGCGCTAAGGTCTCCTTTCAAGTGTTTCAATGTCAAATTATTGCCTTTTCACCCTTCTGTCAATAGGTATGCTATCCTGTTTTACATCGCCCACGAGCAATTCCTGTTAGTCACTTAGGGATGTTTATGGTACCTGATTAATTAGCTCGCCTTACATGCTTATTGCCATGTGTTCTTGTAAATGTCACTGTATCTGGTAACCTTGGCATGTGTACATATGTAAATAAAAACTTTTCTAAACACTAGTTTAGATCTTCGTTAAATGTCTACAAACCTTCTCGCAGCTTTTCATTGTGTGGTCATTTCCGACAAGAACGAAAGGCGCTGTGGCTGAAGTCGTGGTCTAAAATCCCCGTAGATGCTCGATGCCAGTAGGTTTTTTGACCTTCTGTTCGTAAATACTGTGACATGGAGGACAATGCAGGCAGCTCGAAGCAGGGAACAAAGAGGCAGCAATCTTCTGCTTTTTTAAAAGGCAGAGCCATAGACTCTCATCGTGGTACAAGCAATCAGAGATAAATGTAACTCCGGGCATTTTTACAATAATAACACTCGTGTACGCGCTACTGCTACTTGAGCGATGTTCTCAAAAGCTAAGCTCTTCGAAGTTAACGACCCTCTCGGAGCACTGCAGCACAACTGCAGCTGAGCGCAAGAATCTGCAGCTGTCATTCGTTCGGCGCTTTAGCACGCTATCAGTGTACACATGAAAAGACTGAGCAGACTAATGTAACAAGGAGCCGTCTAAGACCTCGATAAAAGTGTTGTACCAAATGTCAGCGACTTAAAAGTGGAATTCTAGTAGAATCACGCTACCCTTCTGCAGCCACCTCAAACGGGCTCCACCGAAAAGAAGCCAATGTACTACAACCTTCGTAACTAACCTTGCGTGTTCAGGCCAGTGATATCCACTCTATTCGCAAGCTATCGCATCAACATTCCCCGTATCTGCGCTGCTGCAAATGAGGAAACCATAGCATGGAGGCGCCTGCTAATACGTGGACGCACTGCACAGCAAAGAAAAAATTCATGATTTATGCGCTTAATTGACGGCCTCCCGACACATAGAAGCTTGCGTCAACTAACTTCCGTTGTTTCTTTCTAAAGTAGTTTCCTTCTAACCACTCTTACATTACAAAACATTCCAGTTTCACACCATCCTCCTGCGTATTTACAAGCAATAAAGGGACTTGTGACTTCAGCACTGCTTGCATTCATCATCCAACGATGCGTGCGCCTTCTGAAACTCACAAAAGATCTGTGCATCGTCCCGGCCTATATAACCTCCCTGAGCCAAATATAATCATTTGCACTAATGTAGAACTTGCTCGTCTTGAGAAACTACAATAATGCCCGCGTAAAACCAGCATACTATTCCGACAATAGGCTAACGGCGCTTCCAAGTGCGCGATTACAGGTCGCTTTCAATATTCATTCCGCGCGTTTTTTTTTCCCAGTACTTTCTACCGAAGAACCCGATGAAGGCTGCTTCTGTGCTTCTAAAAAAAAGTTCCGGGATAACAAAGATGCGTCGAAGAGTAATCCTTAAACACAAACGTTATTTCTAATAGATTAGCACTTATATCTACGATGCTGGTATATCATCAAGCTTTTTACACGTTATGTGTTCTGTTCGGTTTAGTGGCGCATAGGCATCTACGGCTACCGTGTTGGAAGAACGTGCATTTTTTAACGAGATCAAGGTATTCAGTTTCTATCTGTTTATTGTATTGTGGACAGATTTTGATCTACATGGCGACAACGTTGTGACTGCTGGGCCGTCAAAAACAGTTGTGCCTGGAAAAAAATTACTTAGGAAAGGTTTTCTCGACAAGGAATGAAGTTCTTAAGCCCTGGCCAGCAAAATGCTGCTAAGCTCTTGTAGAAACTTTGCTTTGATCTTTGTGCTGGATCAATGACCTTTGACTTGAAGTTTGAAACGAGGGATCAAGCTTAGTTCTCATTCAGGTTGCTAAGCTCTTGTGGAAACATTGCTTTGATCCTTGTGTCGGGCCAACGACCTTTGACTCAGTTTGAAACGAGGAATCAAGCTTAGTCCCGATGCAGGTTGGTGGAAGTTAAAATGTGCCAAGTGCAATAAAGTGAAGTTTTATGTACAGAAAATTGTTTTGTGCAGGATTTTACATAACAAGTGTAAAACAACGATGGTGTAAAAGGACTGCAAAGTTATTTCGTAAAGCCAAGTGATGATGAAGGGAAAAATTTCATGAATGGCTTGTGGTAAAAGGCTTAAAGCGGGTCAGGTAACCTCAGCGGCTATCCTTGGCTGGACGAGGGTCTGGAGGCTCCCAGCCAATGAAATAGACATCTCAGCCTGCTTCTCAGCAATGAGAATGGCTGAGGTGTATCAAAGACAAGTGAGGCGCTTGGTTAGAACTTAGTTTATGAACAAAACCTGCTTCTTTTAAAAAAGCTAGAAACATAAGATATGCCAACAATTGTATTATCACCTAAGAGCAGCAATGTATTAAAAGGGATGTGTTCATTATACAACTGAGGAAAGTACATTTTTCTTAGTTTTTCGGGTTGTGAGCATGACTAAACCAGAAAAATATGGCTTAGTGTGAGCTCATCTCCACAGCTTTGACAAAGAGGTTTGTCTTGATTCGTCAGTAAGAGGATATGAGTCAGGTGTGTGTCCTATGCGGAGACGACATAAAATTGCTTCTGCAAAATGTTCATGTTGCGTATAGGTCTTCCATTCCCCGAGGAAATGCTTCACAAAATGCATCTTTTGATTCTTTCATTATCCCAAGTTGTTTGTCATTCAGCCTTCAAATCACCATGTATTAATTTTATGCAGTCTCTATGGGGCATGCTGACTGTTTTATTTCATGACTGCGGGCTTCTGCAGCACACAGGCTGGCTCATTTATTCCCATCTATTCCAATATGGCTCGGCGCCCAGCAGAATTTTATCATATGCCCCTTTGGTGTGACTTTTTGTATGTTCTGTAGTATGCTTCCTACTAATGGTTCGGTTGCATTTGTGTAATGCAATGCCGTGAGCAGGCTAAGCGAATTCATATGGATTTTTGCTGTTTGGAATACTGTTATTTATTAATCTGCTTACCGTTCCAGAGACTGCCAAACATTCGGAGTAAAAATGGTGCACAGTTTGCCAGCCTTAATATTTTTTGCTAGTTTCCTTGTACTGCTACGCTTCCGACATAATATGCTGTTTTTGAGCCTTGAGTGTAAAATTCGGTATAGTTTACGGATTTTTCTTGTAGTACCCGGTATTTCTATAATATGCGTTCGTGTAGTGTTCGTTGTTTATGGAAGTGCGTCACTGAAGTCGCATGCACTGAAAAGGCTGTACTGTCGCGATGGAAAGAAACGCGAACAGAGCGGCCCTACGCACTCCGTTATTCGCATTTCTTTTGATCACGCTTTTACTTCGGGGATAGCAAAACGACGCTAGTCGTGCATGATACATTCTAGGATTACTGCAAAGTGTTTTTCTTAACACCCAGGTAAAAGCAGCGCCAAAAGAAATTTGAACAGCGGAGCGCGTAGGCGCCGATCTGTTCGCAGTTCTTTCCATCGCGATAGTACCTTGACGCGACATCAGAAGTACGTGTATCCGATTTCTGGAGCCCTTCACTATGATGTCCCTCATTACCTGAGTCGCCTTAGGACGTTAAAACTCCATAAAATATAAACCAGTATCTCCAAAGCTTGACAACTATCCTAGTCTACTATTACCTGGAGAAGAGTTCAAAAAGGAAAGACAAACTGAGAGCTTTCAATGCTTGCATGATGTAGAGTAAAAAAAAAATCCTGAAACATGTCAACACTCGTTGGTTATCTCTTGGTAGGAGCTTGAAACGGCTTGTTGAGCAGTGGCAGCCACTGCTCAGCTTCTTTCACAGTGAAGTGAAGCCATCGAAGAAACCCTTGGAATCACCAAGTGAACAACGAAATCCAGAGATGGACTCTCCGAAGTCGACGCGGACGGCAAAAACCGCACATCAGAACAAGCGACCAAGGCTGGACATCGACTCAGCTCCTTCGCAGCAAGCTCTGAAGCGGCAAGTGGCCAAGGTTTTAAATAGGCAAGAAAGACTGTTCATGTTCCTTTCATCAGATGTCAACAAGGCATACTGCGCCTTGCTGTCAGTCATACACGAATTTGAAAAGACAAGCACCTTTTTGCAGTCTGGAGCTCCCCAAGTACATGTGCTTCTGGAAGTTTTGAACAGCCTGCTCAGGGAGGTTTTACTGCGGTTCGCGAAACCATCTGTTATTAAGAGTTGTGAGCAGACAGATGTTGATTACAAGTCTTCTGGCAGCCAGAGGAATGATGATGACCTTGTAATCGGCAGCGAAACTCTACAAATCTTAGAAAGGCTGAAGATTGCTGACAAGCAACAGTTGCTTACACGAGTAAGAAGGTTTTTTGTGGTGGTAAGCGATTAACATCATCCTGAAATTCCCCTTGAAGTCAGAGATTCTGAAGAAAGCAGAAGTGGCAAGGCTTTCCAGCATTGTGACAGCAAAGTTTGCTGATGTCAGATACTTCATCAATCGTTTTCCAGTTCTCTTGCCAGTTTTTGAGGGGCAGGATGATGACTCGGGCCTGGATGACATCCAAGCCCCGTTCAGCCGCCTTCAGCTCGAAGAACTTCCAGTACAAGTAACTACACAGGTGCGGATAGACGAGTAGTGGCATGCTATTGCCAGTATTGAGGACATTGACCGTACATTTAAGTATGATAAGATCTCAAAAGTTATGTTAGGAATTCTGACTCTCCCACAAAGTAACGCAGACTGTGAAAGAGTGTTCAGCAAAGTGAAGAAGACTTGCACTCAGTTTCGCTCATCCATGTCAAAAAAGAGCCTAGAACAGCTGTTAGTTGTGAAATGTAAGGAGTGTGTAGTCTGTCACAATCAGGTGTTCGACAAGGACTTTCTGAGGAAGGCAAAAGCAGCAACATCCTCAGTGTTGTCCCAACCTTCCACTTCGAAGACATCTTTCTGAAGTTGTTTGCATGATGTATTGAAACACCAGTTGAAGTTGCTTTGTTTTCATAGCCAAATAAAAAATTTGATGTACTAAAACATAATTTTAGTATTTTTCACCGAATTTTAGTATTTCTTAGCATCTTATATAGTAGATTTAGCATCGTCGGGTTGGCAGGTCTGGATGGAGGTAAAGCCCCTAAAAAAACTAAAGTAGCGACAAGACGCCCTCCCTCTTTTCTCCTCCTCCCCCGCGCACCAGCGAACGACTTTTGTTTTCTTTGTGATTTCATGTGACTGCGGTGGCGACCTCTAGCCCGCCCCGAAGGAACTAACGCCCCTTTTCAATTGGTTGCGCTGGATTCCCGTACTTGCCGAGTTCTTCTCTATGTCTCCGCATTAACCGTGCGTTCCGCTGCATAAATACATCGGTGACTTAGGAGAAACGTTTGCATGCTGCACTGAATCGTCTAAAGGCAAAAATGAGCACGCATAAATGGATTGCTTTGGTAGAGCTGCACGCGCACAGTGTCCGGGCGCGCCGGGCTTTATGCGGCGTGCCAAATTTGATATCGAGAGTGGGGCGTGCATTGAACGTGACCGTGAATCACGAGGCCGTAAAATGAATCTGCGGTGATCTGTTTTGGTGAAGAAGAGTATGCAAACAGAACGACCGTCCCCGCCGGAACGCTGGACGTGCTACAACGGATGCACAGGTTTCACATTCGAAAAGACACCTCTGCAAGTGAAGGCATTCTAAATGCCCGTAGTTCATCCGCTCTTCTAGTGGATTTTGGTTTTGGTCTGCTGGAGTGTATCGCGGACCAGGTAAGACGCTTGAGGGAGTGGCCGAAATACGGTATGAAGGCCACACTACGTGTGTACTTATCTGTGCCTCCCCTAATGTTCTCTCGCGTGCATGAACTGTAACGATATAGACTCCCGCATTAAAATTTTCTTTGGAATAGTTACTTAGTAAGGAGAAAACCTACCTCGAAAATATCCATCGCCTGCCAGCAAAGGGATAAAAAGTTAGTTATATGGGGTTTTATGGCGCATAAGCAACTAGGGCTATCATGCGCCAAACACAAGGTTAGATGATGTTATGTCAAGTGTACAGAGGTTACATTATAATAGATTTAAAATATTGGCTTTCTTTAGAAACTTACAAACAAATGAAAATTCGACAAGTGTTTGCTCGCCTAAAAGCAATGCGGGATGAAATGGAATGTGTTCATTGTAAAATACCGTAAAAAATTTTTTTCTAAGTTCTTCGAGATGTGAACAAGAAATTAAAATGTGATTTACTGTGAGCTCCTCACCACACATTTCACACACAGGTTCGTCTTTTTTTGTTAATAAGAAGTTATGGGTGATGTGTGTGTGACCTATGCGTAAACGAGATAAAATTACTTCGATAAAACGTTCTTTATGGCGGCATGATTTCCATTCTTTTAAAATGGGCTTTATGGTATGCAGCTTGTTGTGTCCTTCATTTTCCCAAGAAGCTTGCCACTTGGCTCTTAGTCTGCTATGCAATAACTTCATGTAATCCCTAGGAGGCAAATTCACATGTTTTATTTCCATGGTTCTGGTTTGTGCAGCACACATGTCGGCTCTCTCATTGTCCCTAATGCCAATGTGACTGGGAACCCAGCAGAATTTTATAACATGTTTTCGTGTTGTGACCTTTAGTATATTGTGTATGATGCTTCCAATCAGTGGTTCTGTGGCATTTTTGGAGTTTAATGTTGTAAGGACGCTCAGTGAATCTGTATAAATGATGCTGTTTTTGATGTTTTCATTTGTTATTTTCTGTACCGCAACACTAATAGCATAACACTCCGCGGTGAAAACTGTAGCACATGAGGGAAGTCGTACTGCATGTTCATTTTTTCCTTGTATTACTGCGCTTCCTACATGAGCACGAGTTTTTGACCCGTCAGTATAAAATGCAGTGTAATTTCTGTATTTGTCTTGTAGTGCTAGATATTCTTGTATTATATGGTCGTGTGGCGTACAGGTTTTACTGAAGCGTGTTAGTGTGACGTCACACACTGTGGGGATAGTGTACCACGGTGGTAGTGCTTCGTGTCTTGGGGCAATATTTTTAATTTCGTTTAGTATGTCCAGAGCTTGGCATTTTTCTTCGAAGCGCAAGAGCAACGGCTTAATCGCGTGAGGCTTGTTATTGAAGAGTATTCGGGATGGGCATTTCGTCACAATTGGGTAACAGAGATGTTTAGGCCGAGAAAGGATTTTGAGGATGTATGTACAAGTTAGTGCAGTTCTTCGATCTTCTAAGGAAGGTTCATTCGTTTCCACATACAGACTTGCTATTGGTGAAGTACTGTAAGCACCTGAAGACAACCTTAAACCAAGATTGTGGATAGGATCCAGTCGTTTTATGTAGGATGGTCTTGCTGAGCCATATACGATGGACCCATAGTCTAACTTAGAGCGAACCAGAGAACGATATATATGTAACAGGCATGCCCTATCAGACCCCCAGCGTTTTCTTGACAGTAGTTTCAGTATATTGAGGGCCTGGGAACCTTTTTTCTTTAAGCTATTTATATGTGGCAAGACAGTGAGCTTTTTATCGAAAGTTACTCCTAGAAATTTATGCTCTTGTTTGACAGGTAATGGGGTCTGGTTTAGATATAGTGTGGGGTCGGCTTGTAGGCCTCGTCTCAAAGAGAATAGAACCGCTACTGTTTTCTGAGGAGAAAATCTAAATCCGTTTCTATCTGCCCAGGTGGCCAGTTTATTTATTGTTATTTGTATCTGTCGCTCACAAGTAGGTATGCTGGAAGACGTGCATGCTATTTGGAGGTCATCTACGTAAACTGAGTACATTATGGATGTTGGGATTACTTTTCCTATGGAGTTCATTTTGATGACGAATAAGGTCGTGCTGAGGATGCACCCCTGGGGTACGCCAGTTTTTTGTATAAAAGTGTTGGAGAAGGTTGCGCCTAGGCGGACTCGGAACGTGCGGTTGGTTAGGAAGTCGTTCAAACAGCTCAGCATCCTGCCGCGGATACCTAGGTCCGCTAGGTCACGGAGGATACCGAACCTCCACGTGGTATCGTAAGCCTTCTCCAGGTCAAAGACCCCGATACAGTGTTGCTTGTGGATGAATGCTTCCCGGACTGTGTTCTCAAAGCGAACAAGGTGATCGGTTGTGGAACATGTCTTTTTAAACCCGCATTGGTGTATATCTAAAAGTTGCCGGGACTGAAGTATGAAGGTTAGTCTGATGTTTAGAATGCTTTCGAATGATTTTGCTATACAGCTAGTGAGTGCTATTGGCCTGTAACTGGTGGGACTAGTTGGTGGTTTGCCAGGTTTTAGAAAGGGTACTATGATTGCTTCTCTCCATGCTTGGGGGATTTCTCCACTCATCCATATTTTATTGAAAAATTTTAGGAGAGCCTCTATGGCAATCTCAGAGAGGTGAGCAAGCATGGCATAATGTATATTGTCTGGGCCTGGTGCTGTCTTTTTACCGGATGTTAGTACTGCGTTTAGTTCCTGCATTGTAATCAGCTGATTGTAGTCTTCATGTATGCAAGTTCTGAAGGGAAGTTTTTGTTTTTCTACTATTGTTTTGTGTTTTTGAAAGGAGTGTGTGTAGTTGGCTGAGCTTGATACTGTAGCAAAATGCTCACCCAATATGTTGGCCTGCTCTTCTAATGTTGTTTGAGTACCGGGTGTTGTTAGCATTGGAAATGTGAAAGGAGTAAAATTTCCAGTGAATTTCCGTACCTGCTCCCACATTTTTTTGGATGTTATTGAGCTGTTTATCGAGGATATGTACTGTTGCCATGATGCCCTTTCTGCGTTGCGTCTGATGTATTGTGCTTTTGCTCTTGCTTTTTTAAAGTTTATGAGATTCTCATGTGTTGGATATCTCCGAAAAATGCCCCAGGCTTTGTTTTGTTTCTTTTTTGCATCTTTACATTCTTTTGTGCACCAGTATTTGTGATTTTGTTTTACTATTCCAGAGGATTGAGGAATAGCTAAATGTGCGGCAGCTAAGATATAATTCGTGAATTTTTCATTTATCTCATTGATGTCAACATTTTCTAAAACTATTTTCTCTAATGTAGCTTGTGCTGTAAAAAGTTGCCAGTCAGCTAAATGTAGCTTCCAACACCGTGGTTTTGTGGGAATTACGACAGGGAGATGATCACTTCCATATGGATTGTCTAAAACACTCCAGTTAAAATTGTTAAAAAGTAATGGTGATGTGAAAGCTAAATCGAGAGAGCTCATTTGTGCTGAGCTTGGACAGCAATATGTGGCTTTTCCCGTATTTAAAAGACAGATATTATTCGAAAGTATAAAATCTTCGATTGTTTGGCCTCTAGAGTCACAGCGTTCGCTTCCCCAAAACGGAGAGTGAGCGTTAAAATCGCCAACTACCAGAAATGGCTCCGGCAGTTCATCGATCAGGCCTTCTAGATCTTGGCATGTTAATGTGATGTGTGGGGGAAGATATACAGAACATATTGTTATGGTTTTGTAGCTGATGACGCTAACTGCAACCGCCTCAAGTTTTGTTTTCAGTTTGATTTCTTGAGCCGGGATGCCGCTTTGGATGATGATTGCGACGCCTCCCGACAGTCTATTTGCATGTTCGCGATCACGCCTAAAAGTTGTATAATGTTTTAAGATATTTGAATGTTGTGGACCAAGATTGGTCTCCTGGAGACATAGAGCTAGAGGCATCACTGACCCTAGAATATGAGTTATATCACTGTAGTTCCTCAACATTCCTCTACAGTTCCACTGAACCACAAATGTCATGTTTGTTTTTTGGGTGGGAATGGAACAGAAGAAGTTTACTGTTCTGGGCCCGTTACCGGGGTTCTATCTTTTCTTCGCTCGTGAGAGCCGGTCCGCCGCTGCAAAGCGGGCAGAGTGTTAGTTGTATCCATCACCTCACCAGAGGTGCTGGAGGACCTCGAAGCCGCGGATGTTTTGGTGTCGGGCCTCCCCCGACGGGGGGAAGTCCTGCGGGATGCTGACCCGTAGGCCGGCACTCCCTGGCTTGGAGTTGGCAGAGCAGCCTTGGCTGTCTCTGCCTGGGGCGTTGATGGCACTGCCACTGGCGCGGTGGGAGTGGCCGCGGCAGATGCCGGAGTGCTGCGTGGTGCACCGCCCCTGCGCGCCACGTCAGCATAGTTTGGTTTGGCTGTGAAAGAGAATGTATTTGTCAGTGCAAAACGCCTTCTGGCTTCTTTGAATGAAATGTTTTCTTTGGTCTTAATGGTGATGATTTCCTTCTCCTTTTTCCAGGACGGACATGCCCTGGAGTACGCAGCGTGGTCGCCTTCGCAGTTAGCGCAGCGTAGAGCTGCGTCGCATTCTTCAGAATGGTGGTCCTTTGACGCGCATTTCGCGCAAGTTTTGCAGCCGCGGCAACTCTGTGATCCGTGGCCAAACCGTTGACAATTAAAGCACCTTCGGGGGTTAGGGATGTAGTGTCTTACATTTACTTTGAGGTATCCAACGTCGATGGTTTCTGGCAATGTGCATGTGTTGAAAGTCAGGACCAGGTGTTTGGTATCTATATCTTTGTTGTCCTTGCGGATTTTGATTCGGTACACATCAATGACGTTTTGATCGGAAAGGCTTTCAAGCATTTCTTTCTCTGTGAGATGTAGAAAATCATTTTCTGAGATGACGCCACGGACAGTGTTGAGGGATCGGTGTGCTGTGATGGAGACAGGTGTCTCCCCCATACACACTATGTTTGCGAGTTTGGAAGTTTGAACATTATCTCGGAGTTCCAGCAATAGATTGCCGCTGGCCATTTTTGATACTTTGTAGCCGGGGCCCAAAGCCTCTGTTAAGCATTTCGATACGATGAAGGGGGATAGAATTCTGGCCTGTTTATCTTGCACTTCACTGTGGATGACATGGAATTTGGCGAATGTTGGTTTCTTTTTGGAAAAAAAGTACTCTGCTTCGTTCCGCACTCTTTTAAGAGAGCGATCAAGTTTGGAAAGGGGGGGAGCCATAAAAAATTGATGTTTTTCGGTCATGGTGCCAGCCACCCACCATGGAGCCCAACAAGGGGACGGGACAGGAACTTGAAAGCAAGTCCTGCCCACGCCAGCTGTACACCTTAACTATAACCTAATATGACTCAACTCAGGGTAGTTGGTCACACACGGTTAACCCTTGCCGCCAGGAAAAAGAGGAAAAAACGAAGAAAAGAGGAGGAGACAGGAGAGTTGTAAGAAAGAGATAGGAAAGTGAAAGATAGAGGGGAGGACAGGAAAAGGCGACTGCCGATTTCCTCCGGTTGGGTCAGGCCGGAGGTGCCGTCTACAGGAAGCTGGGGCCAAAGTGGTGTGTTGCCTCCGCCGAGGGGCCTTAAGGGTCCAAACGCTCGGCATCGGCTCAACCACCAGGATCCCCTTTTCCCCGGACACGGCAATGCCACGCACGGCTAAGCGCGGATGCTCGGGTCCGTGGTGACGCGTTGTTCACCATCATCCCCCTGCGGGGATGTCCCTGCGGATGCTCGGGTTAACCCCGTGGTGTCGCCACTCACCAACGTCTGCATGCTGCAGACGCCTCCCTGCGGGGACCAGGAGATGTTATTGCAGATCCGCAGACCTAGGTATTTGTATGTATTCACTTGAGAGAGAACTTTGTTTTTAGCAGTATAGTTAAACAAAAGAGGCCTCTTTTTCTGGGTTATACGCATGAACACTGTTTTATCATAATTAACGCACATTTGCCATTGGTCACACCTTGTTATTATCTTAGTGAAATCGTTATTTAACCGTACTTGGTCCTCAGTAGTAGTAATCTTTTCATATAACACACAGTCGTCAGCATACAATCTAACAGAAACTGAGATGTTATCGACAATGTCATTAATAAAAATCAAGAGGAGCGGCCCAAGAACAGATCCTTGGGGAATGCCGGAATCAACAGGAACTGGAGGGGAAGGGGAATTATTTACTACTACAAACTGACAACGGTTTTTTAAGTAGGCTGTAATCCATGCGAGTAATTTGTCATTTTTTAGTACATTATGTAATTTGTGAAGAAGAAGGGTTCAATACACTGAAAGACAACACTTTTGAAAAATAGCCATAAGTCATTCACATTTCCATTAAAATTCATAAAGCGGTCATAATGAAAGTCGAGCATATCAAGAATAAATTCATCATGTGCACGAGAAAAATTAGGAAAGAAACTGACAGTATTTCGGCGATCAAAGTTTGCATTCATCAATGTCAGTACAACAGCTTTGTGATCAGAAATACCGGTCGCTACATAGCATTCGACGTTTTCTTTGACAGTACCATTTACAAAAAATAGATCAAGAATTGAATATGAACCATTCTGGACTCTAGTAGGATCTTTACCTACCTGAAGCAGGTCAAAGGCAATAGAAATATCAAGCATAGTTTGCTCAATGATGTTATTAGAATACGAAAAGGCAGTCCAGTCTATGTTTGGTAAATTAAAATCGCCAGTCAAGATTAGCCTATCATTCTGTTTTATATGGCGCTCAATTAATTTTTTAGATTCACTAGGAGTGCTACAGAGGAATTGGGTGGCCTGTACACGGCTCCTAAAACGTAGCGAACATTGTTTTTGTAAAATTTACAAAAGATGCATGCCTTCTACATCGTCAATATCTGGCATTCTAAAGACTTGCAGTGAAGATTTGAACAGTATGGCCACTCCACCGCCCCTTCCATCTCGGTCTTTGCGAAAAAACTTTGTAGCTTTGTGGTACGAAATTGCTGTCAAAAATATTTTTTCCCAACCAGGTTTCAGAGAGTGCAGCGATTTCTACATCATGCGTCAACAGCAGGCCCTCAAGTTGCGTATTCGCTGACAATACTTCGACAGTTGACGTTTATCAGTGTGAACCTTTTGTTGATAATATGCGCCTGTCATTCCCTCTTTTTAGATATACGATAGCGCTTATTCTTCACTTCGTCCCATCTGAACATAGCACCGTCGATAACCAGCTTATCAAATATCAGTTTGGCTTTAGCGCCGTTAGCCTTCTCCACTGCACAGCTTTGGCACAGCTTTTTTCTAATTTCACGAACTCGGCTGGAAAAGTCTTCAGCCACAGAGAATTTGGTGCCTTTCAGCTTCGAACAAGCCTGTAACACCGCAAGTTTTTCTCTGTAGTCCTGAAACCTCATAATTACGGGGCGGCTTTGATCTTTTTTCTTTTTTCCCAGCCTGTGACACCTCTCTATGCTATTGATTTCACTTCCAATTTTTCTTCAAAGAGTTCTTTCCGGATTGCATTCTGAAGACTGGTAGGAGTTTCTCCGTCACCCTCCTCCAAGCCATAAACAATCAAGTTATTTCTCCTGCTCCTGTTTTCTAAATCATCAATTTTTTTTAGCATGTATGAATTACCGTATTTACTCGAATCTAGGCCGGCCACGATTCTAAGCCGAGACCCGAAAGTTGAAGGCCACAGAAAAAAAAAAAACTTACCTCAATTGTAGGCCGGCCGAAAAAACAACTGCGAACAAGACGTACAGCACGCAAACGACATTTATTGCCAGGAACCCGCTCAGGCTGATCCCGGGCTGGCGTTTGGGCGAGGAGACATGTGCAACGCCAGCCCGGGATCAGCCGCCGAAGTTCCGCCCGGCTTGAAGATTTGACTGCTCTGCAGCGAGTATAACTTTCCGCTTGAAGGCGGCACTATAATGGCACCGCCTGTTTGGTGCCATGGTGTTGGTGATAAAAACCACGCACGAAAACTTCACTGCTGCGAATGTGCTCACGCCACCGCACAAGAACAGAACAAGGCCAAAATGGCAGCCAGTGCTCATGTGTGCTTTGATCAGTATCGGCTACGGATAGCAACGGCTACGGATAGCAACGGCTACAGTGCTGTCTTTCGTTGGCGTTTTGTGGGGGCGCCACCTGCGTGCTACATTTATTCGTATTTTACGAATACGAAACCTCGAAACGAAATCCTCGAATCTAAGCCGACATAAGAGTTCTACATCTCGTTTTTTTTAAAAAACTATCGGCTTAGATTCGAATAAATATGGTATCTTGATCAAGTTGAGCTACCGTTTCTTTTAGATCACTGACCACTTTGTTTATTGATGCCAGACAGGATAGTTTATCTTCCAGGTTGGTAATGCGAACAGCTAAACCTTCTTCAGGTAACCTACTTCAATGTACTCGGGGAGGGTGCTGGAGTTGAAAGTGAGGACGAGATGTTTGGTTGGTATTTCTTTGTTGTCTTTCCCGATCTTGATACGAAAGACATTTGTGACATTTTGGGCTTTGAGACCCTCAAGCATTTCATCTTCGGTGAGGTCGAGAAAGTCAAATTCGGATATCACTCCACGGACGGTGTTTAAGGATTGGTGTGCAGTTATTGTAACAGGGATGTCTCCTTTTGAAACTATGCTGGACAGTTTGGAGTGCTGGTTGCTGTCTTTAATTTCTAGAAGCAGGTCACCGCTAGGCATTTTTGGCAACTTGTAGCCCGTGCTCAAAGCATCGGTCAGACTTCTGGACACCATGAATAGCGACAATTTTCTGGCAGTTTTTCAGTTTCGCTGTGGATGACGTGGTATTTGGGGAAAGTTTGTTTCGTTTTTCGGAAGCACTGGGCTGTGAGGTCTTCGGTCCGCACTCTTTTTGGAGTGCATTCATTACTTGAAGTAAGGGAAGCCATAAAAATGTGTGTTTCGGCCACGGTGCCAGCCACCCACCATGGAGTCCAACAAGGGGACGCGACAGGAACTTGCAAGCAGGTCCTGCCCACACCAGCTGTACACCTCAACTATAACCAAATATGACGCAACTCAGGGTAGTTGGCCACACAAGGTTAACCCTAGCTGCCAGGAAAAAGAGGAAAAACTAAGAAGTGAACAGAAGACAGGAGAGTTGTAAGAAAGAGATAGGAAAGTGTTGTTGTTGTTGTGTTGGGTTTATTGGCGCATAAGCAGCTAAGGCTATCATGCGCCAAGAACAAGGTATGGAAAAAATATGCTTGAGCAGAGTTTGAAAACAAAGTGGATAAAAACGGTGGTGTAAAGGGCCTAAAAGTTATTTTTACTAACTAGCTGAAGAAAGACAAGAATTTTAAAAAAATGTCTGATAGCAGAAACTTTTGAAGGTTGGGTTACCTCCGCAGACATCCTTGGCTCGGCAAGGATTTCGAGGCTCCCAACAACTCAGATAAAGACCTCAGCCTCCTTCTCGTGATTGAGAAAGTGGCTGAGGTGTATAATTGTATGTAGCGAAGCACAGGGTGAGTAGATTAGAGTTGATGAAGAATACTGGCTTCCCTTAAAAAGCTAAAAACACAGGGTATACTGACAAGTGCATCTTTGCCTAATATCAATGCTGGATGAAAAGGAATGTGTTCTTTGTAAAAGGTAGTAAAATGTTTTTTTCTTAGTGATTCGAGTTCTGTACATGAGAGTAATATGTGGTTTATTGTTAGATCATCTCCGCACTTTTCACAAACAGGTTTGTCTTCTTTTGTAAGTAGGAAGTTGTGTGTGAGATGTGTGTGTCCAATACGGAGGCGGCATAAAATAACTTCGATGAAACGTTTTTGGTGGGAGCATGACTTCCATTCTTCTATAAATGGTTTTACTAAGTGGAGCTTATTATTTCGTTCAATATTCCATTGCGACTGCCATTTATTTCTTACCTTGCACTGTACCAACTTCATACAGTCATTGTAGGGGATGTTCACTTTCTTTATTTCTTTGTTGCGAGCTTTCGCAGCACATTCATCCGCCTTCTCATTGCCAGTGATTCCAATGTGGCTGGGAACCCAGCAAAATTTTATGTCTTGTCCCTGTATTGTGGCGCTCGTTATGTTGTGTATGATATTACCAATTAGTGGTGTCACTGCATTTCTATGGTGAAGTGAAGTTAGTATGCTCAGAGAATCAGTGTAAATGATACTGTTCTGAATGTTCTCATTTATTATTTTTTCTACAGCCACCAAGACTGCGTAACCCTCGGCGGTGAAAATGGATGTACACTCAGGTAGCCGTACTATTTTTTCCCAATTATTCTGAACTACAGCACTTCCCACGTAGTGCGCCGATTTTGATCCATCGGTATAAAATGCTTCGTATTCTCTGTATTTTTCCTTGAGTGCTAAATATTCTTGTAATATCTGTTCATGTGGTGTATGTTTTTTCCGAAATTGTGTTAATGTGAAGTCGCACACAGATGGTAGGGGGTACCAAGGCGGGAGTGGATCAGGTTTGCGGGCAATATTAGGTAATATGTTCATTATGTCTAGTTCTTGGCATTTCTCTTCAAAGCGGAGAAGAAGTGGTCTGATTGCTAGAGGTTTGTTGGTAAATAGTGTTCGAGATGGACACTTTGTAACGAGTGGGTAACAGATGTGTTTAGGCTGGGAACGGATCTTTAAGATGTATGAGCATGTGAGCATTGTTCGTCTGTCTGCAAGTGGTGGTTCATTGGTTTCTACGTAAAGGCTTTTTATGGGTGATGTCCTGTAAGCACCAGTTGAAAGACGCAAACCCATATTGTGCACAGGGTCTAGTCGCTTCAAGTACGACGGCCTTGCTGATCCATACACTATGCAGGCATAATCTAAAACGGAACGTACTACAGAGCGATAAATCTGTAGAAGGCATACCCGATCAGAACCCCAGTGTTTGCGTGAAAGGACTTTAAGTATGTTCAGTGATAGCGACGCTTTCTTCTTTAGTGCGTTTATGTGAGGCAGGAAAGTAAGCTTTTTATCGAAGGTGATGCCTAGAAATTTGTGTTCTTTTTTTAAAGGCAGTTTGGTTTGGTTTAGGTGTAATGTGGGATCTGTGTGCAAGCCTCGTTTGAGTGAAAAAAGTAAGGCTACTGTTTTCTGTGGTGAGAACTGGAAACCATTCTTGTCTGCCCATGTTGCCAGTTTGTTGATTGTAAGTTGTACTTGTCTTTCACATGTGGATATATTGGAAGATGTGCACGCTATCTGAAGATCGTCGACATAGACTGAATATGTTATGGACCTTGGTATAATTTTGTTAAGAGAATTCATTTTTACAATAAAAAGAGTTGTGCTTAAAATACACCCTTGAGGCACTCCATTTTCCTGAATAAAATCCCTTGAAAGGGTTGAGCCTAGACGGACGTTAAATGAACGGTTAGATAAAAAGTCTTTAATGGAGTTCAGCATTCTGCCACGGATGCCAAGTTCAGCTAAGTCCTGGAGGATCCCGAACCTCCAGGTAGTATCATATGCTTTTTCTAAATCAAAAAAGACGCTAAGACAGTGTTGCTTGTGTATAAAAGCTTCTCTGACTGTATTTTCAAGGCGGACTAGGTGGTCTGTAGTGCAGCATCCCTTTTTAAATCCACACTGATGGATATCAAGAAGTTCACCAGATTGAAGAACAAAGGTTAGTCTTATATTTAGGACACTTTCGAAGGATTTGGCAAGGCAACTAGTCAGGGCTATGGGTCTATAACTGCTAGGAGAAGTTGGGGGTTTACTAGGCTTAAGAAGCGGTACAATAATAGCTTTCTTCCAGACTTCCGGTATTTTCCCAGACATGAATATTGTGTTAAAGAATCTTAAAAGTGCGTTCACGGCTGGCTTGGAAAGATGCGCAAGCATTTCATAGTGTATTTCGTCGGGTCCTGGAGCAGTTTTTTTGCCGGCAGATAGTACTTTATTGATTTCTTGGAGGGTAATTAGACAATTGTATTTTTCATTTGTGCCTCCACTTGTTGGGAGCCTCTGTTTTTCAGCTGTGTTTTTGTATTTTAAAAAAGACTGTGTATAGTGAGATGAACTTGAAACTGCAGCGAAATGTTCCCCTAATATGTCTGCCTGTTCCTCTATGCTTGTTTGTGTGCCAGGTGTTGTTAAAAAAGGAATTGTGAAGGGTGAAAAGTTTCCATTTAATTTGCGAACCTGCTCCCACATTTTTTTAGATGTCATCTGACTATTAATGGATGAAACATAACTCTGCCATGATGCTTTCTCGGCACCCCGACGGACGTACCGAGCTTTGGCTCTTGCCTTCTTAAAATTAACGAGATTTTCATGTGTCGGATACCGGCGAAATTTACCCCAAGCTCTGTTTTGTACTTTTTTTGCTTCCTTGCACTCTTTTGTCCACCATATTTTATGATTTTGTTGCACCACTCCCGACGACTGTGGAATAGCTGTGAGTGCGGCAGTTATGATACAATTAGTGAACTTTTCATTTATCTGGTCGATGGAGAGATTATCTAAAAGTATATTTTCTAAATTTGCCTTTGCTCTAAAAAGTGACCAGTCGGCGAGGTGAAGCTTCCAGCGCCGTGGCCTTGTGGGGATTATTTCGGGTGGGGATGTTAAAGTGATTAGTATAGGGAGGTGATCGCTGCCATATGGGTTGTCAATGACATCCCATTTAAAATCATTAAAAACAGAAGGTGAGCTAAAAGACAAATCTAAAAAGGTCATTTTCCCCGAGGCAGGGGAGCAGTAGGTGGCTTTTCCTGTATTTAAAAGACATACATTGTTTGTGAGGATAAAATCTTCGATTATTTGACCCCTAGAGTCACAGTGCTCGCTTCCCCAAAAGGGGGAGTGAGCGTTAAAGTCCCCAACTACTAGATACGGTTCTGGAAGTTCATTGATAAGTTCTTGTAAATCGGGGACTGTTAATGTAGAATGTGGAGGAATATATACAGAACAGAGAGAAATTGTTTTATGGCTGACGACACTGACCGCAACAGCTTCAAGCTTCGTTTTGAGTGCGATTTCTCGAGCAGGGACGCCGCTTTGCACGACAATCGCGACGCCTCCAGAGAGTCTATTTGCCTGTTCACGATCTCGTCTAAAAGTTTTATAATGCTTCAGGATGTTCATATGTTGCGGACCTAGATTGGTTTCCTGGAGACATAAGGCTACGGGTGACATTGACCCTAAAATGTTTTTTATGTCATCGTAATTTCTCAATATTCCTCTACAGTTCCACTGAACTAGAAAAGCCATGTTTATGTTTTGGGGTAGGAGCAACGAGAGGTTTACTTATGTTCTGGGGCCGTTATGGTAGCCCTGCCTTTTTTTCGCTCAAGAGAGCTGTTCCGCCGCTGTAGAGCAGGCGGGCTGGGAGTTTGGTCCATCACCTCGGAAGAGGTGCTGGACGACCGCGAAGAAGCCGCGGGTGTGTGGGTGTCAGGCCTCCCCCGACGGGGGGAAGTCCTGCGAGATGCTGACTTGTGGGCCGGCACTCCCTGGCTTGTAGTTGGCAGAGCAGCTTTCGCTGTCTCTGCCTGGGGCGTGGATGGCACTGCCACAGGCGCGGTGGAAGTGGCCGCGGCAGGTGCCGGAGCGCTGTGTGGTGCTACGCCCCCGCGCACCACATCAGCGAAGTTTGGTTTCGCTGTGAAGGAGAATGTGTTGTTAACTGCAAAACGCCTCCTCGCTTCTTTGAATGAAATGTTTTTGAATGAAATGTTTTCTTTGGTCTTAATGGTGATGATTTCTTTTTCCTTTTTCCAGGACGGACACGCCCTGGAGTATGCAGCGTGATCTCCTTCACAATTCGCGCAGCGTAGGGCTGCGTCGCATTCCTCAGAAGGGTGGTCCTTCGAAGCGCATTTCGCGCAGGTTTTGCGGCCGCGGCAACTCTGTGAGCCGTGGCCAAACTTCTGACAGTTAAAACAGCGGCGGGGATTGGGTATGTAGTGTCTGATGGTGATTTTCAGGTATCCAACATCGATTGTTTCGGGCAAACTGCTGGTGTTAAACGTGAGGACCATGTGTTTGGTGTCTATTTCTTTGTTGTCTTTGCGGATTTTGATTCTGTGCACGTCAATTACATTTTGATCAGAAAGTCCTTCAAGCATTTCGGTTTCTGTTAGGTGGATGAAGTCAGCTTCTGAGATAACGCCTTTAACTGTGTTAAGAGATCGGTGGGGAGTCACGGAGACAGAGATGTCCCCTATGGAAGCAATGTTTGAGAGTTTCGAGCATTGGATGCTCTCACGGAGTTCGAGGAGTAGGTCGCCGCTGGACATTTTGGATACCTTGTAGCCAGGCCCTAAGGTATCTGTTAAACATTTGGTTACAAGAAATGGGGATATTATTCGAGCTTGCTTTTGGTCACTGTTGCTATGTATCACATGAAACTTTGAGAATGTAGGTTTCTTTTTCGAAAAAAAGTCTGATGCTTCGTTCCGCACTCTTTTAAGAGAGCGATCAGGTTTTGAAAGGGGGGGAGCCATAAAAAATTGATGTTTTTCGGTCATGGTGCCAGCCACCCACCATGGAGTCCAACAGGGGGACGCGACAGGAACTTGAAAGCAAGTCCTGCCCACGCCAGCTGTACACCTTAACTATAACCTAATATGACTCAACTCAGGGTAGTTGGTCACACACGGTTAACCCTCGCCGCCAGGAAAAAGAGGAAAAAACGAAGAAAAGAGGAGGATACAGGAGAGTTGTAAGAAAGGAGATAGGAAAGTGAAAGATGCAGAGGAGAACAGGAAAAGGCGACTGCCGATTTCCCCCGGTCGGGTCAGGCCGGAGGTGCCGTCTACAGGAAGCTGGGGCCAAAGTGGTGTGTTGCCTCCGCCGAGGGGCCTTAAGGGTCCAAACGCTCGGCATCGGCTCAACCACCAGGATCCCCTTTTCCCCGGACACGGCGATGCCACGCACGGCTAAGCGCGGATGCTCGGATCCGTGGTGACGCATTGCTCACCATCATCCCCCTGCGGGGATGTCCCTGCGGATGCTCGGGTTAACCCCGTGGTGTCGCCACTCACCAACGTCTGCATGCTGCAGACGCCCCCCTGCGGGGAGCTTATCCTGTTGCCTGCATCTGCTGTTGAGAAGACAAATATTCGATATAGTCCCCATCATATATATCAGACTATGTCCCCTTATCTGGAAGGGGTTTTGTTAAATCGAGGATGTCGCACCCCTTTAGAACTTTTTGTAGTTGAGACTCTATGTCGAAAGCAACAAGAAAGGATCCTTCTGTCACAGAGGAAAATTTTAAAGCCCTGAAGCACTTGGTACATGTGGAGGAGGCTCCTGGCTCAACTTCACCAATGTACGTGGAGCAATTGGAACAAATGAGATGAAACCTCATATCAGTGGTGCTACCATTTACCAGCTTTCCAAACATATACCGTGATTCTGGTAGCACAGGCTTCTCAAAAAAACAAATTTATCATTTCTAATAAACTTGTCACTGCTGTCCGAGACAAACTGTTTTTGACAGCATGTTTCAGCACCATTAGCAGCATGTCGCCCTTCGACACCAGAACCTTTTCAGAGACGATGTCGCTAAAAAGGTCAGCCAGTCCTGCATCTTCACTGGTGCCACTTGGGCTGCTCACATCTTGCTGAGCAGGATCCTCGGGCTCAGGAGTGTCCTGCGCATCTGCTGAACTACTCTGCTGAACATGTCCAAAAATACATCTTTAGAACCATATATTCCCCTTTGTTGCCCTTAATCAGCAATTTTTTAACATTTCATATAAATGGTACAAAACTTTAAGGAACAAAAGATTTAGAAGTAAATTGATAGCATCTACACAGCATGCAGACAGTCGTGACGCACATGTAGAAACACTCCATGACACAGCAGAAAATAACCTGTTTGTTAGTACTTGAGACTGCACCATTCCTTGAGCTCAAATTTGCTGCCCTGAAATTACATTAGCATTCACCTCAGAAAGGCTGCATATGGCGACATGACAAAAATTATTTTCCCTGTGGCCGCTGACTTGTCTTCACTGTGAATTTCAGCAGCAGCCAGAAATGATACCAGGTTGATGCAGAAATTTAGTATTACTCATCCAGACAGGGCAATTGGAGAGTAATTCCTTTTTTTTTCTGATGATTATTCACATCGAACTTAAATATTAAACAAAAGATTTCAATCCACCAGGCTGAACACTTCCAAAAAGTAAAAAAGCAATAGTTGGTGTCACAAATGTTCCGTAACCCATGGACAGGTAAGTTCCAACTAACTACCCTACTGTCCATCAAGTGCAATTGTTTTTCTATCATAATCTTGCCTTTCACACCTTTTTGCTAAAGGCCCCCAGACAGTTGATATATATTAATTTATAGGGCCTTCAACAGCAGTGACTCTTATAATTCATATGCCACTTTGGGATGTAAGGCATTACATATCACTTTTTTTTGTCATGACTTTGCTCCAAGTGAATTGCACATGGCCTGGCATTCAATACTCTTTAATTCAAAACTGCACATGTGCTACACTGATTCTACACCTCGGCTGAATTCAGGGAAGCGAGAATGTTTGTTTACCCTTTTTTCTAGTTCTGTATCTGTGAGGCTGGGTGCCAATTAAGATAAAAAGTGAAATGTGCTTACAGCTTCCAAAAAAGCAGCGTCTGAGTTCTCTTGGTGGGGTGCAGGTACGGTGTCAGCCACGTCTGTTTCCGTCTGCTCCTCACGGCCACGTACGGCGACATCCACCACAGGAATCCCCTGGTACACAGTCTCAGCTGCCGCTGTAGCGTTCGGAGCATATTCCGAGTCATCACAGTCTACTGAGCTGCTGTGAAGAATGTGCATTGCTTGCTGAACGGAATTTACATCACCAGGGTTGGATATAGTCCTCCCTTGAGACGATTCCTGCATGAAATGCCATTTTTGTTAACTTGCAATAATTTTACCACCAAATCATTAACAGCTAGCTGCAACCAGTCGGTTAGGCAGGCGGATGCCGACTAAAGGTCGCACTGCGATCGATGCTATTTTTTTTTCACTCGACATTCATCAACTTCCTCGAATGCAGCACAACATGCACGAACTTTCCTACAGCCATTAAACATGAAATATGATGAACGAATGTGTACTGACCGTTGCAATGCTACACGTACACTATGCTAAAGCTGCTTGTTGGGTCGCCATGCAATGCTACATGCAGCCAACACGGATTATAAATAATTCTGATCAATTCGGAAAAATGCATTACTCAGACTTGGTATTAAAATAGCAAGACTGTCGTATGGCATCACTGCATCAAATTCCAGCGCGAATAAGCGAGCGGTTTAGCCGAGAGAACCCATTCTATGGTGCGTGTTAGCGTTGAACCGCTCCGAGATCACGTCTGGTAAAGTTAGTACACCTGTTGTCGGAAAGACAAGCAATCACTGAGCCACTAATTAAGATCCCCCGCGTGCAAGAGAAGAGGAAATTTTAATCAAAGGAGCACGTTACGTGTAATATATGCACTCATACTTACAACGATGTTTTCGAGCGGTCTTTTCTCTAGCTCGATGGCTGTCGATCTTGGCAAGCTGCATGGGCCATACAGCGAGCTTGGGCTCAGGTACGTCTTATAAGGGCCGCGCCTATGGCGCTCTTCTGCAGGTTCCATTATTCAGGTACAAAAGGAGGTAAATACCTGTACAACCGTCACTGTCTGCCGTTTCAGCAGTCCATGTTGGAACAGCCACAACCAGAAAGTAAAAAACTGGCACAATGCACACTGTCACACTAAAAGTAGGGTGGTTAGAATCCTAACGCAAGCTGTCAAAACAAGAAACTCTGAGGTCAAAACAGTCGTCATATTGAAGTTCAAGTTGATTCAGTCAGCCGAAAATTTATACCGTCACAATTTCATATTTGGGAGCGCTGCACAAAGTAAGTGCTCATAAAAAATTATAAATACAAATTTTGACATTTTAAAAGGTTATACGGACACATTTTGTTGTTGTTGCAGTAAAAAAATTATTCCGCAGTTTCGTACAGCAGGACTTACGCTTACGTCACAGAAGCGCAGGTACTACTTGCAGTAATCACGTGTGCGACTGTGTTGCTGTGGACATAGCTTGTTTTCTTGTTTTCTATGCTCTGACATTTCTGGAAATTTATTTGAAGGTGTCTGGCCCATTCAGATCGCCATGTCTTTAAATGCGCCAGCATTTGCGTACGTCAGGTATAAGGACAACAACAGTTGCGCAGTGGTGCCCGTAGCAGACATCAAAGACTTCGCGCCTGCAAATTCTACGGATTTCGGTCCTCGGACCTACTTGGCCAAATGGACCGACAAAGAAGGAGAAGCAGACTTTTACCCGGCCCGAATTCTCATGCTCGGAGGTAATCAACTGCACTTTTCTGTTTGGTGGCGATCGAGTAGTGCTCATCTCTTTCTCTAGCGTGCCTTCGAAAATGGCGTATATGCTCCAACCAGCCCAATCCGCCACCTTTTTGTATATGCCTATTGCAGCAAATGCCGGAAGTGTGTGCATCCTTCCATGGAACTATAGCTTACACACATCGCGATTAATGATGTCCAGCGTGCTTTATTTCGCGCAGTTTGGGCCTGGCAGTTAAATGCATTGTGGGATGCCAACGGTAAAATATGTACGGGTTTTACGCGTATGGTCATGAAAAAAGAAATTATCGTAGTGAGATGTCCACATACATTCTTTATTGAAGTAAATGTTGGAAGGAGGAAATAATTTCGCTGCTGCATGTTGAAGTTAAACACAATGTTAGGATGTTTTAAGCATGCCTTTACAGAAATGCTACTGTTCACAAGCAGGAGAAAACGTTCTGCATGGCGTTATATTTTCTTTGTTACGGGTATATATATTACATATATGTGCCTCCCAGTTTTTGTGTTTATTAATACTGTGATCTTTTCACACGACCTTAGCATATATGCAGTCTTATTTTTAACATCGGAGCTCCAGAAGCACCAAAAGCGCACTGCAAGTGATATTACGAAAGCTGTTTGGTGTGCTGTTAATGCTTCAGAATCACCAGTTATCCCTAATCGACGCCTTAATTGTCATTTGAGTCACTCGACACTTCTATTTGTTCTTGCTTCAGTTGATGCCTACATGGCTATGTATCAAATGTGTCGAAAGTACAAATCAAAATGGCATATTTTGCAGATTCTGAGGTGGAAATCTTTGGGAAAATACGAACAAGCCGCCTGCGGATTCAGAAGTTCCTACACAGCAGCGACAGTGAAGAAGAGATACAAGATTGGTTGGTTTTGTGGGGTTTAACGTCCCAAAGCGACTAAGGCTATGAGAGACGCCGTAGTGGAGGGCTCCGGAAATTTCGACCACCTGGGGTTCTTTAACGTGCACTGACATCGCACAGTACACGGGTCTCTAGAATTTCTCCTCCAAAGAAATTCTAGCCGCCGCGGCCGGGAGAAGAGATACAAGAGGTAGAATTTGTTTTCCTTTCGTAATTTTTACTGCTAATTGTTGCCCTGTGTCATGCTTTCTTTTACTTAGTGCACAGCACTGCCAAAAAGACAGAAGGAGGCAACCAATGAGGAGGACCTCCTGGCCGTCCTTGAGAAAAAGAAGAAGAAAATAGGAACTTCAAGGGATAGAGGCTCAAAGCTGCTTATGGATGAACTGCAAGCAGCACGCACAAAAATGCAGCTCCAAGATGAGCTTCTTCGCCAAATGAGTGAGTCCGCGTTGTAGCACCGGCCCGCTGCTACTCATGGGGACAGGACGCCCACCGAGAGAGAGTTCATCGCATCTCGGCGTCCCACTCGAGGAAAAACAGAAGGCCGCGCGCACGAGATCAAACCACTGAAAGAACAGTTGCTCCAACAAGAAAAAATTGAGAAGATTACGAAGCTGAATTATGGGCTCCAAGAGACCATAATTTCCCTCAGTGGTATGAATTGTTACATTCAGATTTCTGTGGCGAACATCGATCTGCATGCAGACCTTTCTAGGATATCAATATTTCCTTTCAGTTGTACTGTACTATGCATTTTTATCGTGAAAATTTTGCTCACTTTAACCACTGGCTCGTTTATGGTAGAACTGAGCACAGAGCTTGCTCATTGTGGCAGCTTTTGTCTAGTAGAAGTTTTACAACGATGCTTACTTGATTCAGCCGCGAATGATGCAACTCTGTAATAGTCTGCGCCAAGGTTGCTGAACTGAAATCGACCAGTGCCTTATTGCTGCGAAGGGCGGCAGTGGCATCTTCAAAGGACTTGCACAGCTTGTAATACTGACCTTGGCACCGTTTGGCGAAAACTCAGAGTTGGCGGCTTTCGTTCGTCGATTTTGAAGCAAAAGATTACAAGTTTGCATCATGCATGGCTGAACCAGGTAAGTACTGTTGACAACTTACTATGAGACAAAAGTTCCTGTAATACCACGTTATGTGTACAGTTTCAGTGTAAACGAGCCAGTGATTGAGGCAAGAAAATTTTTAAATCTTCACAATAAGGATGTGCAATATTGTGTTATTTATGGCAATAGAGCGCAAATTTTCCTGTCTTTTTTTGCAGAACTTGCAAGTGTACATTTGTTTATCATTGTAGCAGTGCCTAAAATGTTCATCTGTGTATAACCAGGCTCAAAGTCTCAAGTGCAAGCAGCCCAGGAGCAAGCTCCGGCACTGCGGCTTAGCTCAGCTCCTGTCCACCCCAGCCAAGGTGAACCACGTCCGAGCCAGGCCACTATACGAGCGGCACCTGCGCCACAACTAAGCCCTCAACCCCATCAAGCCGAAGACTCTTCAGCCCATTTGGTACAGCTATCTTTGTATTGATGCCTTTGAGACATTTTTCATGTTTTATTTTTTTGTGCAGGTTGATATACGGCAAGGGTTACAAATATCGCGAGCCGCATGGCAGCGGATTTCTGAGCTCCAAAAGGACTCGATGTTTGTAAAAGAGCTCCTCATGATGGTGTGGAGCCGTTGAGGGAGCGGTCCCTTCAAGGTATCGTATTCCTTTTTTGCAACTGAATGTATTGTAGCTTTCATAGACTTCATGCCTGACTTTCTATTCTTTCCACTACCGCTCAAACTTTTTCAGGAAAACACTGCCCGCGCTTTCCAGGGCGACAAAGGAAGACGGCCCTCACTCCATGGAAGCTCTCAGTTCTGAGAGGTAACTGCAAGCAGCTGTTGGAACTACAATGTTGTAGCTGCTTTGAAGTCACGCTAGCGACTCCAGCGACTGTATCTAGTGGCGGCTGCTGCGGTCCCCACACCACGCGCCTTTCTAGCCTTGATCTCCTTCCTGTGCTACTCTCGCTTCTCTTCGGCTGTTCCCACGCGCTCATTTCATTTGCCACATTTTTGACGCGATCTGACAGATTTAAATGTCTATCACACGAGCATGCAAAAACTCTTTTACCTAAGCGGTCCTTCAGAGTTGAAAGACCTCTCTAATTAAAAGGAGTTGCGCTGCAGACACACGGCGCGGGCGATCTCCTTTTATCGTTTCCTTCCGAACACGCTATGGAAAGCATGGCGCTAGATTCTGAAACAAAACCAGTTAGAATAACACAACGTATTTCAATATAGAAATTAGAAACATATTATAATATGCTTGTTTTAGTGAATTTAAATACAGTTTATTCGAAAAGGTTAAATTAAAGAAGATTTAATAAGGTAGCTTCAAGAGCTTTCGCAGAAGTAGCAAATTTTACGTTTGTCTAGCGACCTTCGGCCACTGTTTACATCGGAGTCAACATGGAGGACGCCACCTTCATGCGACTGTCATGGGGGACTGCACGGACACGAAGCAAAAAGTCGAAATAGCATGCATTTTGGCAAGGATTCTTGCTGTAGAGAGTGAAGCAGATGCCGCAAAGGCAGTCAAAGACCGTATTAAGCGGCAGTTGCTACTCAACGAGTGTACATTTTATGCCTTGGCGCTTCCCACGAGTCTGCAACCGATTGACGCGGGCTTTCATCCGCCACGAAAAGTGGTTCGAGGAGACTGCCTCACCTCGGCGGCCACAACTTCAAGCAGTCGTTTCGAGTGAACCCCTCAACGTTCCGGTTTCTCGTGGAAAGTTTGCGCCATGTGCTCGAAAGACATGTTACCAACATGCGTGACCCGATCACTTCGGAAAAGCGTGTCGCCATTGGCCTGTACAAATTGTGCTCTTCTGCCGAAGATAGAACTGTGGGAAACCTCTTCGGCGTTGGGCGCTCAACCATCAATGTCATTTACAGAGAGTTTTGCGCAGCTGTTGTCTCTGTGCTCGAAAGTGGCTGGATCAGATTTATTAATGAAGAGGAAACGCCTAGGCACATCCAAGAGTTCGAAGCCGTGTGCGATTTCCCTCAAGCTGTCGGTGCCCTTGATGGCTGCCCTTTCCCTATTTCGCCTCCAAAGAAGTACACCACCGACTACTACAACTACAAAGGTTGGTAAGTGGCCACGATTTAACTTGTTTCATGTAAGTGTTCTGTTTGGGCCCATTGTTATAGTAGTAAAGAAAAGTAACTGACTGACCCATATTTTATTGCTAAGTAAAATGTTATTCAATTTTACCAGCAGCTCTTAAGAAAATGCGTACTTTGGTTCGCACAGTCTTGCAGTGTTTAAGCAACATACTTCGCATGCGACAATTTTAATGCGACGACGAAAAGAGTTCTCCGCAGGACTGCAACTCCTATAGGATGTAGAGTACACTAACAGCGACCGGTTGTGGCATTATGTGAAATAATTTAATCCGAGCTGCATTCACAGCTATTAATAAAAGCAAACTGTAAAATCGCATCACAGTAACTAAAGGCAGTGAACTCAGCAGTGCCATGCTGCACTCACCTTTATTCACTTTGCACTTTGTTTTTTCTTGCAGGCACAGTATTATCCTACTAGCATTGGTCGACCACAAGTATCGATTCAGACACTGCAATGTCGGTGCCCCAGGACGCTGCCACGACGCACGTGTTTGGTGTTTCACGGCTGTCGAAGATTGTCAACAGTCCCCTTTTCAAAGCACCTGTTGCCACAGTGGGTACCACAGCAGTCCCACCGATAATACTATGCAATCAAGCATTTCCACTAACCCCAAACCTCATGAAGCCATTTGGACACCGAACTGTCATCAGTGAAGCTGAAAGGAATTTCAACTGTCATTTATCTGGAGCAAGGAGGATAGTTGAAAACACATTTGGAAGGCTGAAGACCCGGTTCCGTTTCACTGCAAAAAGAATGGAGTGTTCTGTTGGCAATGCCCATTTGGCTATACGAGCATGCTGCGTGCTCAATAACATTTGCGAGCACTTCAACGACAGTGTCCACCCACAGTGGTTAAGTTCTTCAAATGCTTTTAAAGTGCTCGTGTGACGGGTGTTACAGACATGTTCGTACTACTCGAGTATGTATGCGACTCAACGCTTGCAATACTGCAGCACACTGACATCGAAAATTTCAGTCCACAAAATGTAGCAGATTTTGATGGGGCCGCTACATACCAAGCCTACTGGCAAGGCAATGACACGACTGAAGGCGGATATTACGCTGCAAAGATTCTTCATTTGACCAGTAGGTGACGCATAGTAATTTTGTTTTGTTACCCTTCTGGGTTTCTTGTGTGCAAATTAAATGACCTCAAGTAGCTCTATTTCGTGAAGAATCCTTGATCATGGCCCCGCCACGATGGCTCATTGTTATTGCTCGACTGCTGTGCCCAATCATCAGGATGCAGTGTAATGTTAAAAAAGAAAAACAATTCTAGCAAGTGAGCACAATAGAAGCACTGTACAACCTGTAGAATACATTCTTCTGTTTTCTGCTTTCACTTCATTTATGCATTCCATGATTAGCATGCATGTTCGGCTAACATGTAATTTATAGGACATTGAGTTCAGCAAACAACGCTGGCCACACAATAGTTCCATGACGCTCATTTTAGCTGCAGGTGTGCATATTTTAAAATTTCTAATAATCTCGAAGTGCATCCACAGCTTCGCAGTCATCGAAAAGTCGTTCTGATGAAGTGCAAGAGAAATCTCTCACCTATGCTTAATAAGCCAGAAAAATGCGGTAACATGACTTGTCGAATGTTCCTTGCTTGCTTACCGGCCACAGTAAATGTATTTTCCGTATTTTAGTTCTTTTCGGCACATGTGTGCAATTCATTGAAAACACATTAAGAGCGCAGTCAGTACAGTTCCAAGTGCACGCGCCCAAATGTTTAACCTAAATGTGGAAGAACCTGTACTTTATTGTAGTACAATTCTGCGACCTTGGAAAGTGACTTTAGAAGTTGCATTTATGGCAATGATGGATTACTGCTTCAATCAGCGAAACTTGTGTCATGATCGTCTTAAAAGAGAGTAGGAATGCTGCAATGTTTTGCTATCTCAAGCACGTTTTTCTCTTTCAGAAACGGATGAAGAAATGAAGAACTTCACAGAAAAGAGGCGCAGGAGACCTGTGCTGCCGAACTGTGCAAAAAGAAAAGGATAAGGACAAGGTACCGTGACTGCAGCATGTTTACCACAGTTGTTTCATTTATACCTTAATACCTCTAAATATTGGCTGAAGGCTTCACTTCAACAGGCACCAGATTCCTGGCCTTGGGGAGGGATGACAGTAGCACTGCTTTTGCAATTAATGTCCATTATGCGCTTGTGCTTATTCAAACCAAAACTTGCGATTAAGGCGTTTTCTAAACTCACCAGAGCAGTTGCCTTCACTTTGCCGATACCCATACAAGCTGCTTTAGTCAAAGTGCTCACAGCAACTGATGGGAGGTTGGTCATATACTATTTTTCTTCCTTTGTTTGTATGGTTTTTCAATGTTGCTGCTGTTTTTTACGCCAACAAAGTCATCCCATAGTAGAGTGGCAAGCTGGGCTAATTGGTGGTTGTTCAGCTGGGGAATGTGGTTACTGCGCTAGAGAACAGACAACAGAAGCAGAAGTAGACAGGATGCATGCAAGCTCACAGCTGAACTTTACTTGATGAAAGATGACCGAGTTAGTTGTCTGCATGTGCTGGAGACGCGCTGTCGGTGTGCTGCCCATACAACACCTTGGGTGCATGAATTATACCGATGGCAAGGGGCTGGTCTTGCTTGTTCTGTTGGGCAGCAGAAGAGTTGAGCACAAGCAGGACGTTTCCTATTTTTTTCGACAAAACGTTCGGACTCAACAAGCCACTTGTTGAATGCGTCACCTCTTGTCCCGATACCTTGTCTAGACTTGTGCTTAGTGCACAGTTCTCAAACAAACAAACAGACAAACAAAGAAACAGAAGAGCACCGTACAGGGCTTTGTGTCATGCCTGTAGCATATGCAACCATAGGTCCAAGAGCACTGCTCCTTGTGAGCCTTACCAATGAAAAGCGGCAGCTGCCAGTTAGTTCATTGCTAATGAACAAAAGGATGAAGTGAAACTAAATGTTGTTTACTCCAGTACTGAGCATTGCCTTTCATGGCATGTATTTTTGATGGCTGCATCAGATAAAAAATTTTGCACATATCTCCGTTATTTTTTATGACTTCCTTAGGTAATGACATTCGTTTTGTGGAATGGGAGGAAGGGGTTGTCGAAAAGGCTTGGAGGCATTTGTTGCTCTTGGCTCCTGCAAGGCTGCAGGGCTGAGTTTACGCATCGCTTCCTCATTCGCGTTAACCAATTTGTGGGGGACACTGCTGTTCATTGCATCTGTTACATGAATTATGGTGAGGTAGGATTGTGGCTTGTTCATGGCATGTGCTTATGGTATACAGGATGTTTCACCTAAGACTTTCTGCTATTTTTAAAAATGGTCTTTTTGAGCGAGAAGAGTGCTTTTGTCAACATAACATTGTTAGCAGTGTAGTACATCAGAATACAGCTTAGACGTGCTGACTACCAGGCTGGCTTAGTAATTTTAAATAGTTAACATTTTAATTATTACTGTTGAGCTCCTTAATTATTGAGAGGCATGTAGCCCACCATAAGTAATATTTATATCACTTTTTTAGAATTTCAAAAATGCAGTTGCCTCAGCGCTGTGGCCTTACAGATTTTGGCTGAATCACACCAAAATACATGTGCTTTTGAGAAGCTTTGAAGCAAAGCAAGCTCTCTATTGCATGTAACATGTTGAAGTAGCCAAAACTTATGCCACAGAATTAAGGATAACCACATTTTCTATAAAGTGATATGGATATTACCTGTGGTGGGCTATATGCGTCTCAGTATTGAGGAGCCTAATAGTAATAGTTAAAAGGCTAAATAATCAATATTATTTAACCATAGTACTTGTTAGTTGTATTCAAAGGACTGCACTGCTCACATTGCTTTGCAGATAAAGCGCTCTGCTAATTTAAAAAGCCTATTTTTAAAAATTGCAGAAAGTCTTAGAGTGCTTACACGAGGTGCCCTGTACAATGAGTCGTTCTGATTTAATACTTTCAAGAAGCCAACCTAGAAAACATGTAAATGGACTGCAGTGGCATGTTGCAATGTGAAATTATGGTTGCTTTCGATAAATGTCAAATTACAGGTACCAGTCAACAAAGAAGGTCCGAAAGGAAGTGCAGCAGAAGCATGAACAAGAGCTGCTGCAGGACCTGCAACAGGAAACCTTAGAAAAAACCTGTGCAGCATTAAAAGAGGAGCTCACTGAGCTCAAAGATCGCATGGCAGGAAGAGGTGCCATTGTCGCTCCCCCTCATGACACCTGTGCATGTACACAGGAGATGGAAGAACTGAGGAAAGAAGTGAAGGAGCTGCGGGCTCTGAATGTAGACCTGCAGAAGAGTCTCGCACAAAAAATATTTGCATGTGGTGAGTGCATTATTTGGTTATATTTTTTGGTTACCAATGTTAGCCATTTTGCAATGTGGACAAAATGTGCATTTACATAGTATGTAAATGCATGCAAAAAAATGCAGTTCAGTGTGCTGAAGAACAACTTACTTCAAAGTTCCCACCGTTTCCATTTGGCATCTGTTAAGAACTGCACAGTAGTGGTGGCATGTTGCAATTAGGGGTAGGATAACAGATTGGAGATAATGGTGGTAGGGTGTTCAGCATCAATTTTAGGCTCTTGTTGCATCAGATGCGGCCTATTTTGTGATGTTTCAGAAAGCAGAGTTATCTATGCTGCATTACTTGATGTTCGGGTCAACTCTGGAACACATGGGCCGACTCAAAGGCAGAAAGGCAAGTGTGCTTTCTTGGAAAACATTCATGATCTTGTGCTGTTCAAACTTAATTGCAATTGCTAATTGCAGTCAGGCACCTACAATAAGTAAAAAGGGTAACGACTAGAATTTAGTAAATCACTTAAGTGCTTAAGTCATCGACTATGCTTTTAAAACGACTATGCAAGCAGCTGTGTGAAATTGCATTTGGTGTAGCACCTGAGACAGTTTGCTTTTTAGGGATCCTTAACGTGCTGTATGAAGTCCAAAAGTCTATCTTAATTAATTCTACCTCTCTCACAGCGTTGCTCCTAGCAATGCGATCTACTAGGAGCCAGAGTGGCTCACTGGATTGGGCTAAATGCAGTGAAAATATAAAATAGAATTGAAAAACTCCATAATGCAGTAAAGGCAGTTGTGAATTGCGACTCCTTGTTTAGTGGGCTAAAGCATTCGTCATGTTGGTAATGCATGTTGTAGAGTCCTCGGCAAGTGCATCCTCAAGGGCTGCAAGCAGTATCAGCCGCCTGGACCATCTTGGTGAGCATATTTGCTTGTGGTGCATACTACGATGCCACAGCTGATTTTTTCCTATACCCGCGGTGTTAGATTTTCTGCGTGTGGAGCGCTAATCTTCCTCTTTGTATTCTTCGTCTTCCTCTTGTTATTCCTCTTCTAACTCCTCTCGAAATCGCCTGTCACTGATCAATCATGAATCGCTCGAATCACAAATTACCATGATATTGCATGAGCGGCTGTGTAACCTAGCAGTTAGTATACAAGAAGCACACATATATCTCCAGTTTTATTGAATTGTCACGCCGTGGGTCTGAAGCTTAGTGGTTAGCGCACCTGGCTTTCGCCCAACGGACCTGAGTTTGAATCCCGCTGATTGTGAGGTTTATTTGTTTATTTTATTTGTGCCAGACTTGAAGGTCATGTTGCATACATGGCGATCTCAGCCGTGCAGCTGTAGCAGTGAAGCTACTGCTTCAAAAAAGTGCAACCATTGTTGATGATGATGGCACAGCCTGTCTGAATGCTGTCTGCCTAACACAGTGGTGCTAGACATGCCAGGCCAAGTAAAGCCACTTTAGAAGTAAACATGACTGCCACCATTTCTCATTTAGGCTGGCATGGGGTGTTATTTCACAAGTATTACTATGTAGGAATGTGGCCGAAGTTACATTGCAACGAACAGCAGGGTTTATAATGCATGGAACCCTATTACCATCATGCCAGATCTAGACCACTACAATGTGTAGCAGCCAGGAAAATGCAGCACCCATCAACTCAGCAGCGAGGTTCTACTGTGCAAAGCTTTCACTGTTACCTTGAGAGCAAAATACTTAATTTTTTTCATTTACTTGATAGCCCACAACGTCAAGCTGAACTCAGTTTGCATTTTGCTTATATCTGCTGCTCAGGTGCATTGATATTTGTGTACTTCCTTTTCTTGTCAAAAAAGTATGCTCAGCCGAGGAGATGGAGAGCGACGCGGACTGCCAGCTCCAGCTGCCTGGTGAGCAGGACACTGTGATAGGTTCTGCTAGGGATGATGGAAAGGTGATTGTGCATGTTCTTAAGTCATGTAGTGTATCAAATACCATAGTAGAGTGAGTGAATGATTAATTAAATTGGGGCTGGTACATAGTGAAATGGGTACCGTTTAGAGGACGATGCTAGCTTACAGTAGAAACTTATACTAATCCCAGTAAGTAAGCCGAAAAGGGCAGTGTGCAAAGCATAGATGTGTGGTTTCAGAGAATATCATGTAAGGCACAGACAGGTCAGCATTTCTGATTTGTCATTTTTGTACTTCATTACCTGACGACGCCATAATGGGTCTGCAGTTATTCTTGTCCTGAGGAAATTCTTAGTACACAAATAATTTTTGATCATGAGGAGGCTGCCTTGTTCTGTCAGGTATGCCTAGTTGTTGGTATGTGAAATTTATTCTGATTTCTAAAGTTAGTTTGAATTAGGACAGTGAACATTATTTCAACTTTTGGCGGTATTTGACTCGGAATGAAGAGAAGCTAGAACTGTCAGAAGATTGTGCTATATATTTCATGTTGCACGCAAGCATTTTTTTTAATAAATTATAAGGCTAGAAAATCTACTGACTTTGGACACTGCTGGCTGTAAAAGAGTGCATTCATGCCTACATAATTTTTGTTTTTCAGCTGTTTGTTGTAAGTTATAAAATATTTAAAATCCCTTGATTCACTGCTGTTAAAGGGACACTGAGGAGAGCACTATTAATATTTTTTTTATAGTAAAATCCGATAGTTCGGCATGTCATGGCTTTGTTGCCACTTGGCCGGCAGCGAAAGATGCATTTATTTCTAAGAAATTTGGATTCGAAGTTGAAAAAGTTTTTCCCGCCGCTCTGATTCAAACTTGGGATTCGTCTATGACGACACATGACTAAGAGACGTGAAACATGACGTGCACATGACGTAACGCAGACTCCGTGATTTCTGGCTGCCAGCAGTGCGGCCTAGCAGCAGCTGAAAAGAAAGCTACCGCCGGCCGCACGTTGAAGGCATCTATCGGCTATTGCGGCCGTCGCTACAGTCGCTTCGATTATGTTTGCACTGGCGTTTTGCCAGCGTTACGATGGATCTCGTTCTCGAAGTCGTCAACGAAGTTCTCGCAAATAGACACCTTTAGCATACCGTGTACCTTGTTACCGCTAGCGGAATACCGGGAGCCCGCCTACTGCCGGAAAACAGGCGCTGATTTGTCCCGATGCTTCAGGAGCGCGCGTAGCAGCCGGGCACGTGGCGCCATCTGGCGACGTCAAGGAGATTTGCGCATGCATTAGCTGCGCCTCAGTGATGCATGGTTTCTCGATTCCTGGTGTTGCTAGAACCATTCGTTCTAGCAACACTGTTTTGTTCTATGATCTCATCACGCTTGTACTTGCGAGTTTGGCCTGTGGCGGCGATACCTGTATTTTGGTTCTTGCTCTTTTCTACGTTACAAGAGCTTTGTTGTCAGTATGAGTGGCGTTTTTGTAATCAGGAGCTGGTATTCTGTCGATACAAGCCAACTTCAATTTCTCCTCAGTGTCCCTTTAATGTGTACAAATGTGAAATTCTCCACGTTTGCTGCAGGTCAAAGCAGGCAGTGGGCTCTGGATGGAGCCTGGTGCCTGGCAGATGCTCCTGAGAGGATCAACAGACTCCATGTTCTGCCGCGGTGCTACTCAGGTGTATTGGACACCTGACGAGCTAAAGAGCCGCAGTGTAACAGGCATGCTATCAAATAAGTGCCGGTCACTTGGCAGAACCGAGGCGAAACCGGCACTTACACCGGAAAAAGTCTCTTCTCTGAAAGGTGCTAGTGCTTTTTTTTCTTTGCTTTGAGTAAAACCTAGGCAATCAAACTTTGCATCAGCCAATAGTCGCGCTCACTTATAAAAAGCGCGACAGTCATGGAGATCCTGTTCATTTTATCCGAGGTTTGTAACAACTGCAATGTCCTTATTGCAGCCAAAACTGCAAAGTCGGGCAAAAGTGACGTTTAGTTTTTGCAAGGTGTGTTATGCCCATACGTTTCTTCATGCAGACTCTTATCACAGCACTTTCAGAAACCTCCACACTGTTTGTGTGGCTCTCGCTAAGATCCTTTCTGCCAGTAACCTGATTTATCTATTTGGTTGTGAAATTAGCGTCCTCAGTGGCTGGTGGCATGTCATTGTGCGCATTCTCCGATCTTGCTGCGACAAAGCTAGTGCAATTGACATATCTGCACAGAATGTATAAATAGCACTGCCCGTTGTTTCGAGCAATCGCTGTCTTTGGTTTTCATGCAAGCATCTCAATGCATCCAACACACAGCAGACGCAGAGTGGGTAGGCCCATGTGTCGTCAGCATTCAGAGGTTGCCAGACAAGCAGTCAGTTTGCAAAGGAAACGAAAATCATTTTAAAGATATCTGCCGCACGGAATCAACTGAAAGTTTGGGGTATTGTAATTTAATGTGTTGGGAATTAAATGCTACAACAAGGGTATGCACGAAAGTAGGCTTTATGGCCCCTTTAATGGTGAACATTTGTTTCTGTATTCTTTACAATGAGAGTGGTAATTCTGAATCTCACTTTTGCATTTATCATGTATCTAGTTGTATTCAAATGTGGCCTATTTTTTGTTCTATTGTGCAGCTCTGTTTCATATCTACATGGGAGATGTACCAAAGGAGCAGCTTGCAGAGAAGAGACTCAAAGCTGTTCGCAAGCACCTCGCACAGAAGCTGGGGGACCTAAAAGGAAAAATTGGGGGTCGTGATTGAGTTTTTTCAGTTTATCATCCAGTTGCATTTCTCTGTATAAAATTCATTTTTGTAAGTATACATAGGTTTCTTTATTTTATAATAAAGCTTTCGTTTGCCCTAAATCTGGTTGTCAGTATATATATCATAGGGCATTACAGACCCTTTTGGCCAGCATGCGCAATGTGCAGCACACATTTCTGAGTGATGAAAAAACTTACCTATGGTGCGCCATTAGGACTGGCGTCCCTCATTAGGCCTAACACTATCCCGATACCTGCAAGCAGGATCTGTGCCAGCAGGCCGACGCCATTAGAACCAACAGGTCTGACACCGACAGGTCCATCACCATCAGGCCCATCACCAACAGGCCCAAATTACGGGTTCCTTAAGCCTTCAGACCGGTAGGCTGAAGGAATTTTTGACTGGGTGATTTTGTGTGTTAGGTGACGGGCCTGTCTTTGCTTGTACGGTACTATAACGGAGAGGATGTAATAGTCGCTTCCTGATGTATGACATTTTGGCGACCGAGGCACGCATAAATCTACCAGCAGCGCAGAGTGTGGAGACTCCTCGGCACGAGGTAAGCCAGTTTCCGTATAACCGAATAGATTACAAATACTCTCTCTTTACAAGGTGCATTGGTTACGCTGCTTTGTGGAGCTCAACATCCCAAGCCTACACATGGGCTATGAGGGATGCCGCATGTCAGGCTGCAAGTTAATTTAGACAGCGTAAAGATCTTTTAACGTGCACCGATATTGTAAAATACACAGGCGTCTTTCATTTGGATGCAAAGTGATTTATTACGCGTGTTGAATCTGCGCAGTCAATGCGTATTTCAATGTGAAATCAACGCACATTTTACAGATACGATGAGCAGTATATTCAACAAGTGGCAGCTAGTGGGTGCTGCTCTATCAGCGTGTGGGGCGCCGTTACCTGGCAAGGACTTGGACCGCTGCATCTCATTGATGGGAACCTGACCGCGGACGAATACACTCAAATTATAGAGCAAGTCCTTGTTCCCTTTGCACTGGAAGGCCCATTCAAAGATGAGGTATATATTTTTCAACAAGAGAGGAGCCCTATCCACACCGCGAGGTAAGGAGAATCCCTGTCGTATTTAGAGATTATAACCTTATTTGCACCATGATGAAAATTCTTGCCAACGTCTCTCTAAGCACCTCACACAAAAAGAAAACAGTGAATTTATAAACATTCTCGGTGGTTAAGTGCAGACAGCTATGTGTACCATAATGAAGAAATAGACACTTACAGAACATTTCTCATAAGCCTTGGATTCAATAAAATCGATTCACTATGTCCTTAATGCAAAGCACTTTCAGCCTGTCAATACTCCAAGAAAGAGTGCGCGGAGATGGGGGGGATGTGGAGGGCTCCGGGAACTGCGACGAACGGGAGGGGTATTTAAAGTGCTGTCACATTAACGCGCGCACACACACTGCCTGACTACCACTCCAGCGTGTTAGGCTCTCACGAGAAAATAGCATATGCGCTAATGTTTCTTCCTTTTTTCCGCACTGAAAAATGCCGTTTCTTAATAAAAAATTTCATTTCTCTATTAATTCCTGCCTTTGCGTTTTGTGACTCGTTTTTTTTCGCTCATTACTAAGCAGGAAAGTTGGAAAAACCCCTGAAGAATTTGGCATCCAAGTATTGCCATGACCCCCAAACGGCGGAGACCTAAACATAATGGAAAGCATATGGGGACAAATGAAAAGGCGACTGGCCCGTCGTTCCATTTCAGCTCAGAGGCGATGATTTGCGGAGGGCAAAGACGAATGGGACCACCTTCGTTCGCTCTCCACTCTCGTTCCGGCGTTGTACGCCTCCATTCCCAGGCGACTTCGAGATGTGTTCGCTGCCAAACATTATGCAGGCTTGAGATTTGATTGCTAATGTTGAGAAATAATCTCATATGTGTAGCCGATAGATCAACGGCTAAAAAATGTGCGAGAATAACCACATTAAAGTAAATTCTTAAAATACCCTTGCTGTGTCCACAATCAATCATCACCACTCTGAAAACACACGCATAAAGAAATTCTTCTCATAGCTTACACTTTCTCGCCATTTATTACGTAGATGCGATGCATATGAAGAACTACCATCTTGTTTCGGTCTGAAATGCTGTTATCATCGCTAGTTACCAAACGTCTACACTTTTACTCGGCAATATTTAAATACAAGCGAGTAGGAGAAGCGCACCTTTTCTTACCATATATACAGAAAAAAATGATCCCGAACAAAGAGTGAACGCCAGAATATATTGAAATATTTTTATAAAAAGAAGCAGGTGCAAATGTCTGGAAACTCGGTCACACTTTCTACCAGGCCTTCAAAAATGACACATTTACCTTAAAAATCTAATATCCGATTATCATTGTATGAGGCTGATGCACTATCATAAGACCGTTATACTCGCCCCTCTTTCGCTCTTTGTAAATAATGCAAATAACTGCATAAAGTTTTCGTTGCCTTCCTCCTAACCCAGTCTCCCATCTTCCTCTTCCCATCACCGGTCCGCCCATGCTACCCGGGTCGCAACAGCACCATCGTGGCGACGCTTCATGCAAACGGGAGCCCCTTTCGCCCTGACCGTCAACTGCGAAACAGCTGAACGACGCACTTGAACTTTATCAACCGTGTGACGTATCCGCCCGAGAGCGAGGGAGAAACCTGTCATCACAGTGCAAGCTCTCGCAGCGCCGACGCGAGCCTTGGGCCGCGTATTTTTGACCGTGACTGTACCTTCCACATGCTGAGCTGCCACTGCTTGTTTACCACTGCACGTAGAAAATGGAGTGTTGGCCACTTTCTACCGAGCAGAGAAGGTGATTGCTACTATTAAGGGGGATGCTGATACTGAAGCAAGAACAAATGAGGATCAGGAGGTAGATGTGGGTGCGACCTGCGTGGCTGAAAAGAAAACAAGAGAGCGAGTACCATACACTGGTAATATTATTTCAAATTGTCTTGCCAGCATTAGCACTGAGAAATGAAGTCCTGAAGCTTATGAGTTTGCTATGTGCAGTTTCAGGTTTGAGGGAACAGGATCCGGAGCTGTTCTTAAAATATTATCGAATGACCCCCGAACTCTGACTTAATTCATGGCTGTGTGCGGGAAAGACTCAGAAAGATGCACGTCGTTCAGGAGCCCATCTCATCTGGCGAGCGTCTGGCTATGACATTAAGGTAACTTAATGGCATGAATATATGGACGAGTGTACTGTGGATTTTGTATATATGCTTGATTATTTTGCGCCCGCACATTTCATACAGCGAGGTTGCCCAGCCAAATGCATATGAATGTAATATGCAGGTGTAAATCAGATATACGCAACACATTGCTTTGATATCGATGCTTATGGCCTTTCGTTCTTAAATGAAATAATGCCATTCTGCAGGTAAAGAACCTGATTAAAAGCACGGCTTAAGAATTGCGTTAAAAATAATGCTTGAATTACCTATAAACATGTGGTGCATAGCTTTGGGCGGAATTGCTGTTCTGAAAAGACACCTCTGCAATAAACTGACATTCATTGATACTTTCTCAAAATCTATGCATGCGACAGGTATCTATGTTCAGGTAATGCCATTGTTGACATTGCCAAGGACTTCCGCGTCGGTCTGGAGACTGCACAAGAAGCGATCCACTTGACTCTCCAAGTGCTGTGGGATGATCTTGCTCCTCAGTACATGAAGGTCCATCATTTATAATAAATACATGCTGTTGTGCAATGACAGTCCACCACTTCCAAGACCCAGGCTATTTTTTTAAGATTCTGTTACATTATTTAAACTTGCTTAAATCCTGTGGTGGCTTTTCCCTGAGGCACAAATGTTGCCAAAACTGTTTTAACTATTTCGTGTAACTGGCATTACTTCTGTGGCGTGCACCCTTGCAGCCTCCAAATGAGCAGATGTGGCGCAACATTGCTGATGGCTTCTGGAAGCGGTGGCAGTTCCCTAACTGCCTCGGATCTGTGGATGGCAAGGACGTTCAGATTGTTACAGGGCATATTTTCGATCGTGCTTATGGCTGTAGCAGACATTGGATATCTGTTTCGCCTCATCGACGTTGGGGCTCCTGGCCACAGAAGTGATGGAGGCGTCTTCAAACGCTCTCCGATTTTCCGACAACTGCATGCTCGTCTGCTGCAGCTGCCTTCACATTCACAGCTGCCTGGTTCCAACAAAACACTCCCGTATGCCTCTATCGGGGACGACGCCTTCCAGTTGCGAGAAGACTTTATGAAACCATTCCCTGGATCTAGGGAAGACCCATCTGAACGAATATTCAACTGCTGTCTCAGCCTTGCACGGTGGGTATGTATTTTCCATTTCCTCTTGAAAGGGAAAGTGCATCGTTTTTCAGCTAGTGTCTATTTTGACGTCATAATTATGCTCTCATGAACAGTAAGTTCCTTGGTATGAGTGTAACAAAGTGAAAACTTTGGTAGATAACTGGGCTAGTTGTGTGTTCATCCGCACTAAATAAGAGGTGAGCAGTGGGCAAAAACATCAACAGGAGAATAGACCACTCAGATGGAATGTTTGGGCTGTCTGTTCTTTTTCTGTGCATTGCTCCCCCTCCTTTCCCATTTTTATTCAGTATGAGAACACCGAATATCAAAACGGTAGCTTGAGAAGGCTTGCAGGAAGTATTTCTGCAAAAGCTGAGACAGAAAAAGTTGTGGTTTCAACATTACACTATACCCTTCACCTACTCGGTACAACGAATTACCTGGTATTTCCCTCCGTCTCTAATAAGCGGTTTAAGACACTATTTTCTGATTTGTTATTGCAGCCACAAATTTCTACTCTAAATCTGAGCTTAAGTTTTCTTCCCCGGCTGCACAACTCCAAAATTATTTACCTAGTCGTTTACTTGCCACAACTAGGAAATGATTTGCACATGAAAGCCTGATTTTTGTCGTTTGAAGGAATCGCCTTGTCGTGAATGCATTTTCGTTTTTTATTTTTTTTGCAGGCGATGCGTAGAGAATGCCTTTGGCATCCTGCGGGCACGATTCAGATCTTTCGTGGCCCCATCAACCTGAGTCCTGAAAACGCCAAACGGGCTGTGAAGGCAGCACGCATATTGCACAACTTCTTATGCATGGAGTCCAGTGGACGCGCTTCATACAGCCCAGTTGAATTTGGCGACTACAAAGATGTATACGGCAATATGATTGACGGTGCGTGGAGAGCATCAGTTGAGACAGATTCGGCCACATTTCGCCTGCAGCCAACGCATGCACGGAAGAGTAGTCAACCAGCAGTGCAGGTGCGCAAACAGTATGCTGCATACTTCGTGAACGAAGGAAAAGTGCCCTGGCAATGAAAATTATTGGAAATTGATGAACCAAATTGTGAGGAAGTGCAAGAAAAGTGCCTTAATTTTGTGGAACTAATTCTTGGAAAAAGACGTCAGGCATCAGAAGAAAAATTGTAATATATGTTTCTTTAATTTCTTTTTTCACTGTTACGATGAAATTCCTTTTTCGAAATAAACTGACACCTCTGCATTCCTCTCCACTGACGGCATGATTCGTTGTCCATATAGCGAGCTGCAACTTGGAGAACAGCTCAGATCAGAACCGTCGGCTCATTTTGAAGTCAATTCTTTGAATATTCCCACTTCTTTTTCGAAAGCCTTTTCTGGCCCCTTTTCTTTTTTGTGGCCAATATGATGTGCTGCTGGCTGGTGATGGTATGGGGCTGAAACATCCACTCCCATCCTCCTGTGTAGGGGTGGTAGAAAAGCCGGAAGCACACAGATCGGCTTCAGTGTCAAGGGTACCGGGCCTTTTAGTCTGGAGACACGCAGTGCTCATTTCATTGAACAGGTCCACACCTTGGATACATACGAAGTTCCCGTCTGTTCTGCATGAATGATAAACAATGCGAAAACACAATATTTCAAAATTTTTGTAAAACCAACACGACTTGTAGCCCTGAAATTTCACAACTTGCTTGAACCTGATTATTATGAATAAAAATGAAACATGCAGAGAAATGAACCGCGAGCTACTGCCAACACTTCGACACTATTAAAAGCAGGATTAATTTAACTGTACACAGTACACTTCAAAAGTACATTTTACGCCTATATGACTGTTTAATGTGCATGATTTGAAAGAAGTGCTTACTCGGGGTATTCCAGCGTGTCGAACAGAAAAAATTGGCTGTGGCTTAGCTAAGGTTACGCCTGGATATATCGAAGGGAAAAGCTCTCGCTGCTTTTCAGCCAGCTCCCAAGCTACCACTTATGAATCAGTGTTTCTGCGCCATCCGACTGTTGATTCTTCTTCTCCTTCCATGGCGAGTGTCTGCCTGTTCTATGGGCAAGCGCGCCTTATATACCGCTCCCTTCAAAATGTGCACTGTGCACGGCTGCGGCGAAGGGTCAAACGATGCCGAGGATGGCCGCCTCTTCTATGGCCGCCGCTCACACGTTCTCGCAACGCCTTGCGAAAGAACATTCCCCTCTTGGAACGGCGGCGGTGACCGCGTGGCAGCGGCGAAGGGTAAAACGGTGGCGAGGAGGAGAAGTGGCGACGCTCAGACGACGGAGTCAGCGCGGCAGCGACGACGGCTGCGGCAGCCGCGGCCACCTGCGCTCCGCGTGACGTCGCTCGGTTTCACGCATGCGCAGCTGTGGCAAATCTGTAGTGTGGCTCACGCGAAGCGCGGTGTTGGTGAGCCTAGTGAAGCTTTTCGCTTCAAAAGCAACTGATTATAATGCGGCCGCCGCAAGGTAACGGCAGTGTCCGTGCCGGCGCCACTTTTAGAAGCTGTCGCTTCTTTTCGTTTTTTATGAAAGTGTCTCACAGAGACTTCCACCGCTTCAACACTTGCATCACTGCAAAGGAGTTAAAAGTGTTACTGGAAGAACTTACACAGATGCGGACGCAGGAAGGTAATGCAACTACTGAAATGTACTGCACAAATTTATTTTCCGTGGAAAAGAAAAAAAGAAACTCGAGAAGTCTGCATTAGTTCGCGCTAGCTTTTTGTTGGTATTTTCTTACAGGCAAATTCATGTCAATCAGAGCACACGAAACAACACAGCTTGCAATGATCAAACTTGCTCTCTCGTAAATAAACGAAAAAAGCACGGCGGCACGCCCTGTGCCAGCCAGCGTACGAAAACGAAGTGTACGAAAACGGCGCGTAACCATGCCACGCTAGTCGAAGCGCATGTACATACATTGAACAAACAGGGAAGTAAGATAACCACACCATGCATGCACAAATTTGGTACATACCATCTGTGTTGAGGCCATCTGCTATGGTTCTCCAAGCGTGGTCACGTTTTAAGTTGTTTTTGTAGTTTCCGTCACGTACGTCCCACAAGACGTGACGCTTTTCCACTTCAGTGATTAGGGCCTCGTTAAAGGATGCCTTGTCCATTTTGGCCAAACACTACGCGCGAACACAATGCACGAATGCACGTGCCTCCTTGGACCTGTGCGCCAGTAAAGCCAGCTCTGCCGAGGAAACCACAAAGTTCCGCCAAAAAGGCTCCGCCGAGATGCGCGGACAGCATAGCCATCTGTTGGCAAACCAAAAAGACATGCGACTGCACACTGATTGGTGGACGCCGGCCATGACGTCAGTGGACGGGCAGCGCGAGGCGTTTTTTTCTACTTTGCGTAGTACTAATTACAACGCAATGACAAATTACTCATTAATGGCTAATTACTGATTAAAGATTAAATATTAATTGCTAATTGATGACGCTTAAGCTTCGCTTTTAGGAGTGGAATGCGACAGCGTGTTGTAGCGCTGCCAGGGAGTCCACGCCACCACCCGTTAGGTGCGATGCCCTGCTCTTTGAAAGCAACGCTTTTTGAGGAAAGGAAATGGTGCAGTAATTCTCTGTCATCTCGGTGAACACCTGAACCGCACCCTGAAGGAAAGGAGGAAGTCGGAGTGAAAGAAGAAAGAGGGGCCGTAATGAAGGAAATGAAAATTGTATTTGAGGGAAGGAAATTACTCAGTAACTGTCTCACACTCGCTCCTCGCGCATGCGCAGTTGGGGCACTCCAGGGCTCCGCGAAAATGCGGTTGTATGCGGACAACAACCCTGCTTTCATGCTAAAGTGAATAAAGCAGGCGGTGGAAAATGAATTTCCCAGAATTGTCATCACCAGAAGTAGCTTGGATCGCCTACTCGATGCGCACGGCTACTCTATGAAATTGATTACTCAGAGGCCGATCGACAGCAACAGAGATGACTTGAAACACACCCGCAAAACATACGCGTAGTGGCTGCAGTGTGAAGGACCCCGCTTGTGCAGGTTTTACGTAGATGAGACTAACTATAACATACGATGTTCGAGGAGCTTTAGCTGTGCGGTAAGGAACAGCCTGCGGTGCAGACAACTACTGGCACCTTAACATTAGCGCGCCTGCATTTAGCCAAGGGTGTCATACATCGGACAGCTGTCGACAAGGTTCACTGGCTCATGTTCAATGACTTTTGCAGCGACATATCAGCCCATATCAAAAGTGCAAGAACCTAATTCAAAAGTGGTTTTTATATTTGACAATGCTCCCACTCACAGCCGTGCAGAACAGGCAAGCCTGGCCAGTCAGATGCAGCCGATCAAGCATCTGCCTCCTTCCTTACAGTTCGTTTTTTTTTTTAACCCTATAGAGGAAGTGTTTCGAAGGTCAAGTTCGAAGTCAAAGGTTTCCTCAGCGAGCAGAGACTTGGAGCTCATCACTCCACCCGGAATGACTAAAAGGGAGCATCGGCACAGTTTGCTGCTCGTTCTATGCAGCAAATACAGTGGGTAGAGTCAACACCCTCTAGAATACTGAAGGCCCCTCCATTTCCTCCTTTCCACTGACCGGCGTCACCGCGGTGAGATCTGAGGCGGATATCGAGACAGCTGACAGAACCGGCATGGCTTGTCACGGCTTGCGGCTTCCGCTATTGTGGAGCCAATCGCATTCTAGGGCGCAACTGCAGAAACACTTTAAGCAATCCAGTTAAGGAAAACATACTGTTTTCTTTACAACTTTTACAAGAAAATATATTTTTGTTGCTCTATGGCTTGAATACTACCGCCAGGCAATATTTACTGCACAATAGACGTGAACATTTCCGCCTTCAAACTCAGCACTCTGTTTGTAGCCGACACCGCATGTCGTGTTCTGGCTATAATGTGCGCAAACCATGTCTTTTGCTCTTGGTAAGTCGCACCGGTCGCACGCAACTCGGTGACTCTCGGCATGTTTCGATAACCGAAGCAATACTCGGCATGTTTCGATAACCGAAGCAATATGCCTGAATGTTGCTGTGCCCCAAACTGCAACTCGAATTATGCTGGCGGGCCTTCACTTCATGTCTACAGGTTCCCGGCCAACGCCGCGGAAAGAACTGTGTGGACGCACGCCGTGCCGCGTAAGGATTTTGTGCCAACGAAGTACACAGTAGTAAGAAAGTCTGCTTTATATTTCCATTGACTTCTTTGTCATAGTTGCTTTAGCAGTCGCTTAATTTTTAAGACGCCGAGTATTTCTGTGGTTGATTTACTTGTAACGTGCCGTCTGATTTCAGCTCTGCGAAAAGCACTTCCATCCCAGCGACTTCATCATTTCTACAAGCTACACTGACACGGACACAGGCAAAGTCATTGAAGTTCCCCTCAAACTTAGGCATCTAAAACCGGGGACAACGCCAAGCATTTTTCCCGGATGCCCCACGTACCCTTCTCAAGAGAAAAGTGCGGACCGCGAGGCCCCAGAAGAAAAACGTGCTCGGCTAGAGGCTAAAAAGCGTTGCAAGAGGCAGTACAACAGTCAATGAGAGCTCAAGAAGAAGAGGAGATGAACAATGAAGTCACCTCTTTCGAAGACCTTTTGTGTCTCGTGAACAAGCTTTCCGCGGGAGAGTTCTGGAGCAAAGTGGTCACAAAAGACAAAGTGCTTTTCTTGAACCTTGTGCCTCAAGATGCGCCAGTTTTTCACTGTGCTGTGGTTGTTAGTGCGAACCTATCTTTCAAGGTGTACGTTGGAGAAACGCCGATTGAGAAGGTAGGCACCGTCGTGTTCCCTGTTTCAATTTCTGACATCAGACAACTGGGACATACACAGCATCGCTTAGAAGAGACTCTGAACTGTTCAGTGAATGATGAGGCAAAAGTTGAACTTCTTTTGCAGCAGACATTCGCACTGCTGGATGAACTGTCGTGTTCACAATTTCCGTCTGACTGGCAGGCAGAAGTTCCTCAGGCAGCAAGTTGAGATTGTTTTGAGGAATGCAGCTAAGTATCCTGCTGCATTGCTTGTGTTTGCTAGAATTATGTTTACCATATCACCTCATGCCTACAAGTTCATGCGAAGTACATCAAAGGTGAAGCTTTCCCACCCAAACACTATTAGACGTGTTTGTGCTGCATATAACATTAGCCCATCATTAGAGCAGCAAGATGAATTGTACTTGTCGTATGCAAATGTGCTAGATGAGCTAGATGTGCACACTCCTTGTTCTGCTGTTGATCACCTGCAAGCTTTGAAGCAGTTTGATATCACTGTGAGAGACCAAGATATCACAAACAAGCAGCCGATGCTTCCAGCCATTACGTATGTGGCCGGTTATTGCACGCATGCAGTTACAAAAAAGCTTGCATGTACTTCTTGCAAACAGAACCTGGTACTAGAAAATAGGAGTTTTGACACTGATGATTTTGCACTTATTTCCTCCGCCACGAGAGGTGGCCTAATGTTTCCCCAGCCTGTGGTTGTGCATGCAGTTGTCACAATGGAAGTTGTCCTTGACCAACTTGTAAGTGAAAAAAATTACTCAAACTTTTACGATTGTGCAAAGCAAAAGGAGCTTCCTGTTGCCTTAACATTGTCTGTTATAGATAGCAGTGAAGACCTTGACACGTGTGATCATGGACATTCACCACAGCTCATCATGAAGTACATTTTTAGTGTGGCTGCAAATGTTTTACTAAACAATCTCTGTAAAGTGCAGAATGACAAGCTTGCGGCCAGTAAGCAAGAAAAAAAGCGAAAGCTGAAGACACTGCAAGCTTGACCTTTTTAGCTTCATTTGTAGGCAATGTTAATTTTGATATGCCACTTTTTATTAGTAGCAGTAGGCAGTAATTTGCATTTCATTTGGTGATGACGCTCTTATTTGTTTGAATGAAACATGATTTGTTTGTACAGATTTCCATGCCATGTTCATTTTAAAATGTCTTCATAGCTGACACTCTATTTGTTTCAATGAAGAATGGTTTGTTTGTACAGCATGCCATGTGCATCTCAAGAGGAGTGTCGTAATAAACGGCAGTATGTTCGCTTGAATAAAATGATCTTGCATTTGTTTTTAGTTAAATTTAAATACCATAAATACAGACTGGGGTATAGTTTCAAGAATAGTATATACTTTCCTGCATCCAATCTCGATGAGTCATGAAATGATGCAGCAATACCCGCATTTGCTACTAGCCCGATCGCTATGATGTTGAGTAGCGTGCACTGTTGAAATGACTTTTATCCGGGGTTAATCAGCACTTCTTTAAGCTTACAACTACCTGTGGATTTTGCTTACAACTAACAGCATTTAATGCCTTATTTTCCGGTGAGGAAGAAATTCTTCATTGCTCATTTTGAAGAAAGCGATGATGTATCTGTTGTGCCGTCGTCATGGGTGACAGACAGATATAAAGCGCTGTGGCCACCATACAAGAGCTCCAAAAAGATAGCATCAGCTATAAAGAATGCAGAGAAACCTAGAAAAAACTGGGAGGAACACAAATGCAGAGTGCTGCATGAGTGGAAAGCTCTGATTTTTCTGGTAGATTTGAATATTGCATTGCTTGTTTACATCTTTAACATGCTACCGTTTTTTTTTTGTAGACTCCTACGAAATAGCCAGGAAAAAAAGAGCAGCAGGCTGCAGTGGCCTCTGATTTGGCAAGCAACGAAGAATCTTCTCAGCAGCGTAAGAGAAAACGCCGGCGGACACAGCGCCTTGTATCGGATGAGGACAGCAGTGCATGCAGTCTGGACGACAGCCCTTACATAGATGTGCCACAGCCACCTGCTTCATCGGAGCTTCAGCCAAGTTTTGTGCCCCGCAGCAGTGAACCAAATGGTGGCCAGAGGCTTCAAACACCGAGTAAGTAGAAATTTAGTTCTCTCTGTTTAGTCTCCTGTGCTTGGTTAAGAGCAGGATTATTAGCTGCCCACGTGCCTCCTGCCATTTCAGTGGTGGCTCAGTGCTGCCTTTCACTACTACTGCAATTTACCTCTTCGCCCACTGGTCAAAAGCATGTTGTATGCTTTCGTGTCATGCATTTCCTGGACTCGGCTATTTGCAACATTTAAAGTTAATGGCTGTGGTTATTACCAGGTATATGAGCAAATTATCCATCGTATAGCAAGGTCTTAAAAAAACCAGTAGGTTGCTGCTGTAGCAAGGCTTTGCAGCATTTTATATAACGCCATGTGTGTAACTGTTTTTACTTTCCAGAAGTGCACGACATCATGCCAGTTCTGAAAGAAATCGTGAGAGAACTGATGCAGCAGAGGTTGCTCCTGAAGAAAATTGATAAAGTCGTATCGTCAAGTGTTCCAAGGACTGCAGAACCTGTCGATGACAGCATCCTCGATCTGCTGCCACTGTCTTCGCATGGAGCATTGCAACAACTTGAAGATCATCTGCAAACTCCCAAAAGCAAAGCTGGCCTGGTAAGCATCTTTATAATCCTAACACTTTTGAGCATCATAGATTCACACTGTGTTCACAGGTTATTTGTTTTATGTTTAGTATTCCATCGTAGAAAATAGGTGGGTTGAAGGGCAGAAATGTACTGGCAGCTCAATTGCAAAGTCCTTTGCATTTAGGGAATTGATGGTAATAGTTACAGCATTAGAATGTGCAAAATTTGTTTTCTCTGGTTCCCTGAGAGAAAAATTGAGAGTTAATGTCTGGGACAAAATACCATGAGTGATCTCTCCGAAAACTTGCCTTTTTTTTTTTTCAGGTGTCCTACCTGTCCGCAATTGGCGGAGGATCAGTCAGTGACTGTGTGCGGCATATAATGAGGCGCTGCATGGTTGACATGTACGCACAAGGATGTTGTGAGCATTTTCATGTATTTTCCTTCTTTTTGTAGCGAGCACCTCAAGCAGATCGCCGCCACAGAAGCGACGTCGCGTGGGACAGGAAAAATTGGAAAAGGTGCACTTAAATATGCGCCAAAAAAATGAAGATTTTTTGACGAAGCAAGCGTACCTGCAGTTTGAAAGACAAAATCAACTGCTCGCAGAAGAAGAAAAAGCACATGCAGGCGCTCCTGCAAGGTGTTTTCAGCTTCTTTTTACAGGACACACAAGCTCTAATGGGCCAGTTTTTTTCCCAGCATGCAGCATTGGCGGCATCACTACCACAAACACCCAGCTTCACACAACTGAACTTGCAACACCTGCTGCCAACACCGCCACCAGCCACCAACACACCACCAGTCAGTAGTCGGTATTAATTTTTGCAAAATAGGGTTTTTGAATTGCTTAACTCGTTGTGAACAGCAGCATGTCAAAATGGTCGGGAAACTTGTAGATTTGCTTTGATACATGCAAGGGTGAGCAGGTTTGTCTAGAGTGCTTTATCGGCAAACAGCGGAACAAAAAATGTGAAACCTTACCACAGCTGTTTTGTTGTGGGCACTGTGCTTGTGTTGTTATCCTTTGTGTATGAATGCTTCAGCACTCTAGATATGCCTGCTCACCTCTGTACTTCCTACGCAGTCAAGCCGTTATCTCGAGTCTACTGTAACGGCAGGTGCCAGTTATATTATCGCGACTCGGTCGATCGTTAGTCATTGCTATCTGGACAAAACGACACCACAGATTTAAACAAACCAGGTAGTACAATGCACTTAGGGTACAAACAAAAGTAAAATATTAATGATTGTTTGAAATGCTGTGCACTGCCAACTTCAGGAAGTATACTGACTCAGTTATCACTTGCACTGCAGGATTTTCCTTTTACAAGCCTCTGGTGCACACAAATAGCGCCAAGCAGTTGTACTGTCAAGTAGTGTACTGACATCTGGAACTAGTTTCATGAACCCATGTTTGCCTACTGATTGTACTGCACAAGTCAATGCAATTTCTTGTGTAGAAGTGTGAAAGGTCTGATTATGTGAGGGTAGCAGTGAACTAAGCAGTGCATCTTGCAATGCGTTGGATGCGTGTATGTACGAGTTGAAAGCAGTGAATTGGGTGCTTATGTCTCAGGCAAAATCAGACAAAGCTGCAAAAGCACTTTCTCAGCACAAGGCTGAAGAGCAGCTGCTGGCTCCGGCCATCGACAACGAGGACACAATGAAAGACAGCATGATAGGTAAATTGTGAGAGAAAGTCCACTGGATGAAGGCGGAGATGACTACTTTGAGGAAACTGAACAAAAATTTACAAGAGGCACTCTGTGCGATGATGTTTTCACTCAGCGACCACTGGCGTCATTGCTCCGTTGTACGCTCTTAAAACAAGTGAACAGACAGAAGCGAAACTCAATGGCAAGAGCAGGGACATTGGCCCAGTCAGGCGTTCATTGCTATCGCCTTTTGCCTCTGCCCCTTGGCACTACTTCTGTACTGTCTTAAGCACAATAAACAAACAAGCAGAGTGACACTGGACCCATGTCGGCCAGAACTTCTGTGCCAAATAAAGTATTCCTATTCCTACCATTACAATACAGCGAGCAAATGCTGAAGCATTTTAATGCGCTTGGAAATGCTTGTGAGTCACTGCGGGTGTCTATCGAGTCTGAATGCTACTAAGTCGAACGCTAAGCCATGAATGCCGTCTGAACGTACACATATAGCAAGGGTATTTGGTTAAGACCCTCGTTGTGTTGTGTTTTATGGCACATAGGCGGCTAAGGCCATGATGCGCCAAACGCAAGTTTTAATATGTCTGTTTGGTGTGAGTAAGTTTAAAGGCTGTCGCCTTGTGGGACAATGAGGTGCTTACAAAGCGCAGTGTCACTGGCACGCAGTGCAACAAAAACATCTCGAAAGGAAAAACAGCAGTCTTCTCTCCGTTGTCGCCTGCCAAGGTGATGGGCATGTCCTGAGAGTAAGGGCCTTTCACCGTTCTGAGTATATAATCACACTTCATTAGACTGTTGGCTGTATGAGCCGCGGCGGTCGAAATGTGATGGAAGCGAAATTCTAGAAGCCCGTGTTTCTTGACTGTAGCGCTGTGAGTAGGCTCAGGCAATCAGTGTAAATTATACTTTTTCCGATGTTCTCATGTACTATTTTGTTCAGAGCAATATACACTGCATAACATTCGGCAATAAAGATTGATACATAACTTGGCAATCTTACTATTTTTTCCCATTTCTCCTGTACTACTACACTGTACTACTGACATTGCCATAAAACCAGTGGATAAAGGTGGAGTCACTGTAGTCATGGATCAAAAGAACTACCTTGATGAGGCCTAAAGACAAAGGAAACTGAACCTGGCAACGTTTAACGCAAGAACCTTATCAAGTGAGGCTAGCTTAGCAGTGCTATTGGAGGAATTAGCCGGTGTTAAATGGGATGTCATAGGGCTTAGTGAGGTTAGGAGGACAGATGAGGCATATACAGTATTAAAGGGCGGGCATGTACTGTGCTATCGTGGATTAGTAGATAGGCGAGAACTAGGTGTGGGATTCCTCATTAATCAGGATATAGCTGGCAACATCGAGGAGTTTTACAGTATTAACGAGAGAGTGGCAGCTATCGTAATTAGGCTTAATAAGAGGTACAAGCTGAAGGTGGTGCAGGCCTACGCGCCTACATCAAGCCATGATGACCAGATAGTTGAAAGCTTCTATGAGGATGTGGAATCGGCAATGACCAAAGTAAAATCACAGTACACCGTACTGATGGGCGACTTTAATGCAAAGATAGGTAAAAAGCAGGCTGGAGACAAGGCGGTAGGCGACTATGGCATAGGTTCTAGGAACAGTAGGGGAGAGTTATTAGTAGAGTTCGCAGATAGAAATAATTTACGGATTATGAATACCTTCTTCCGCAAACGAGCAAACAGGAAGTGGACTTGGAAGAGCCCCAATGGTGAGACTAAAAATGAAATAGATTTCATATTGTGCGCACACCCTGGCATCGTAGAGGATGTGGAGGTCCTCGGTAAGGTCCGTTGTAGCGACCACAGAATGGTAAGGTCTCGTGTTAGCTTAGATTTGAAGAGGGAACGGAGGAAACTGGTGAAGCGAAAGGCTATTAACGAGTTAGCATTAAGAGGGAAGGTAGAGGAATTCAGAATGACGCTGCAAAACAGATTTTCCGCTTTAACTGATGAAGACGACCGCAGTGTTGAAACAATGAATGATAATCTTACAGCTATCGTTACAGAGTGCGCCGCAGAAGTAGGTGGTAGGATGGTTCGACAGGATACCAGCAAGCTATCTCAGGAGACCAAAGATCTGATTAAGAAACGCCAAAGCATGAGGACGTCTAACTCCACAGACAGGATAGAACTAGCAGAGCTATCGAAGTTAATAAATAAGCGCAAGGTAGCCGACATAAGAAAGTTTAACATGGAGAAAATTGAGCATGCTCTAAGGAACGGCGGTAGCCTAAAATCAGTGAGGAGAAAACTGGGCATAGGTAAAAACCAGATGTATGCGCTAAAAGACAAACAGGGCAATGTCATCAGCAATATGGATAAGATAGTTGAATTAGCCGAAGAGTTCTACACAAATCTATACAGTAGCGAATGTAATCATCAAGTTACTGAGGGAGGCAGTCAAGCACAGCAATGGGACATCCTGCCAGTAACGAAGGAGGAAGTAAAGAAAGCCTTAGGAGCAATGCAAAGAGGGAAAGCAGCTGGTGAGGATCAGGTAACAGCAGATTTGTTGAAGGACGGAGGAGAGATTGTGCTACAAAAACTAGCCACCCTCTATACGCAATGCCTTGTGACCTCGAGAGTACCAGAAGCTTGGAAGAACGCTAACATTATCTTAATTCATAAGAAAGGAGATGTGAAGGACTTGAAGAATTACAGACCAATCAGCTTATTGTCCGTTGCCTACAAGGTATTTACTAAGGTAATCGCTAATAGAGTCAGGACAACCTTGGACTTTAGTCAACCAAATGATCAGGCAGGCTTTCGTAAAGGATACTCGACAATAGACCACATTCACACTATCAATCAGGTGATAGAGAAATGCGCAGAATATAACCAACCCTTATATATAGCCTTCATTGATTACGAGAAAGCATTTGACTCGGTGGAAACCTCAGCTGTCATGCAGGCATTGCGGAATCAGGGTGTAGAAGAGTGTTATGTGAAAATATTGAAAGATATTTATAACGACTGCACAGCTACTATAGTTCTCCATAAAGTCAGCAATAAAATTCCAATACGGAAAGGGGTCAGGCAGGGAGACACGATCTCGCCAATGCTCTTCACTGCCTGCTTACAGGAGGTATTCCGGGGACTGGAATGGGAACAGTTGGGGATAAGAGTTAATGGAGAATACCTGAGTAATTTGCGATTCGCTGATGACATTGCCTTGCTAAGCCACTCAGGACAAGAACTGCAAAGCATGATCAATCAGTTAGACAGGCAGAGCAGAACGGTGGGGCTAAGAATTAACATGCAGAAAACCAAAGTAATGTTCAACAGCCTAGCAAGGGAACAGCAGTTCGCAATTGGTAGCGAGGTGCTGGAAGTAGTAAGAGAATATGTCTACTTAGGGCAGGTAGTGACCGCAGATCCGGATCATGAGAGGGAAATAACTAGAAGAATACGAATGGGGTGGAGCGCATATGGTAGGTTCTCTCAGATCATGAATGGTAGCTTACCAATATCCCTGAAGAGAAAAGTATACAACAGCTGTATCCTACCGGTACTCACCTATGGGGCAGAAACGTGGAGGCTAACAAAGAGGGTTCAGCTTAAGTTAAGAACAACGCAGCGAGCTATGGAAAGGAAAATGATAGGTGTAACGTTAAGAGATCGGAAGAGGGCGGAGTGGGTGAGGGAACAAACGCGGGTTAATGACATCTTAGTTGAAATCAAGAGGAAGAAATGGGCTTGGGCAGGGCATGTAATGCGAAGGCAAGATAACCGCTGGTCCTTAAGGGTAACGGAGTGGATTCCAAGAGAAAGCAAACGTAGCAGGGGACGGCAGAAAGTTAGGTGGGCGGATGAGATTAAGAAGTTTGCAGGGATACAGTGGCGGCAACTGACAAAGGACAGGGTTAATTGGAGAGACATGGGAGAGGCCTTTGCCCTGCAGTGGGTGTAGTCAGGCTGATGATGATGATGATGATGATGAAAGACAATTAAGCAATACGTCATTTTACAAGGCTCTATCTATTGATCCTATGCCAGAGTATAACAAGAGGGTTTCAGAATATATTTCAAGTCTGGCGAAAATGAAGAAAATTGATGACAAAATTGCACAAACTCTAATTCCATTACATTCAAGTCCAGGACGTTGTTCTCTTCCAAAAATTCATAAAGAAAACAATCCAGGAAGACCAATCATCTCTGGTATAGGAACTGTCATTGAAGACATTGAGGCTCGTCACTTGTGACCAACCACGGCGCGGCCCGGCCGTGGCTTAGTTTTTCGAAAACCGACGCTCCGTGTGCCTTTGGACGAAATGTAGGCAGCAGAAGGAATCGGCGACGCCGATCCGCCCGAGAAACCTCGCTCAGTCTCGAAAAAGCGTCACCGTCGTTACTGCTGCGTCGTGGGCTGCCACGAGCAAGAAGGTCTGAATCCCAATATCAAATTCCACCGTTTTCCTTCAAGGTCTCACGAAGCGAAGTCCTTTCGAGTGTCAGAGACAAGCTTTCGTTATCTTGTTGATGTTTGCTGGCCAGCAATGAGCGACTAGTCACCAACATGCACGAGCCTATCCCCGCAAACGCGTTGCAGTTGCTTTGTACAAGCTCTGCTCGCAGAGGGCAGAGCCGTCGCTGACGTCTTCGGCATTGGACGTTCAACAGTGAACGAAGTGTACAGAGAATTTTGCGAGACTGTCGTGGCTACGCTAGAAGATGAGAGGGTGAAAATGCCCACTGCGGCCGACATGCCTGCTCACATAAGGGAGTTTCAAGCAGTGTGTGGGTTCCCACAAGCCGTTGGAGCACTGGACGGATGTCACATTCCAGTGACACCACCGAAGGAGCATGCCAGTGACTATTACAATTACAAGGGATGGTAAGTAGTCAACGAGTTCAGACATTATTGAAAGGACCATGCAATAGCTCATACATTGGAGACACCACATTTTTATTTTTCACATACTATGCTCACTGCCACCTGCCAAAAAAAAAAAACTCATAGCAGTTGTGAATGAGAGATGTCCATCTTTTTATAGTTACATATCGTGCTCTTCGTCTGTAAAACAACATATAGCAACATATAGGAGTTTTCTAAGTGTATGTGTGGCGGTAATTATATTCTGTAAAATAGGATAGAACATATGAACTGCTGGTGTGGAAACATATAAAACAAAGGGACGAATGCATCTTGTGACATTAGCAAGCAATCTGAAGCACCATATGCGCACATCCTAGTCACCTCTTTTAATAATATTTGTCCTCCATTGGTGTCCGCGTGACAGCAAATATTTGACTCTGAATGCAGTTTGCTGTATGTTAATAAAATCTTCTGCTTTGCAGGTGGAGTATCATTCTACTAGCCCTTGTGGATCACTAGTACTGTTTCCGGTTCGTAAACACTGGATCACCGGGGCCATGTCACAACACATGTGTTGTGATGAACTTGACGTTGGCCACGACTGCTGGTTCACCTATATTCAGTGCACCAACTGCCACTATTAACAGAGTCATCATGCCACCTTTAATCCTGTGTGATCAGGCATTTCCACCGACACCAAACTTAGTGAAGCCATTCAGAAGCCTGGATACCTGCGATGAGCACAGGAGCTATAATTACCACCTGTCTAAGTCCAGACGGGTTGTGGAAAAAGCATTTGGGAGACTGAAGACAAGGTTCAGGCTCATTTAAAAAAAGAATGGATGCCAACGTCAAGAATGCGCCAAGAATAATAAGGGCATGTTATGTGCTCCACAATATCTATGAGCATTTTAATGACTCTGTGGCACAACAGTGGTTGCGCAAGGTAGAAATCGATGACACTGTGCAGCCTGCACATTCATCTGATGTCATAACTGCAAACGGTGCAGATGTTACGAGAAGCACTTGTCAATTACTACCAGCCGTTTGAACAACAGAAATATTTGTTTTAGTACACGTGTCTGTGGAAAGAATAGAATGCGCATTCCTTGTGCTGTTTTTGAATAACCTAGTCTTCAGCAGATTTTTATCCTATGCCCTATCCTATGAGGCATTATGAGCGAGAGGAACAGGATGTTCTCCCGCATAAGTGGTAAGAGATTCCTGTTTGCTTTAAATCTACATTAAAGTCCCCAGCCACCCTGCCACACTGGCAGGTGGCAGTTAATGGTTGATCACGAGAGTTCGCAGAGTTCACTTGTCTGAAAGATGATGGGGGCCTGTTATACCCATCCAGTTCACTGTACAAGTTTGTCGCAGACCTGGGGAAGGCCTTCACAAGATGTTTCAGCCTGTTTGAGCTCCATGCTGACAGCATATTGGATGTTATGAGTGTTGTAAAGGCAAAACAAGATTCTCGCCTTGGGTGCAGTGAGTGTGTTTCTGCCTCATTAAAGGCATTTTACATAACAACTGTCATGCATTTTCTTACATAGATCATCAACAAAAGCAATAGCAAAAGGCACCTAGCATCGAAGTATCTGAAACTGAGCAGATGCTAGTACGATAACTTGGCTGCCTGGTTTGTGTGGTGAGCAGGATTAGATCTAACAAGGTTCTGCTGTGCACGGTGTGCAAGGTGCCCTACCAACAAAGCAGCAGCAGCACTAGAAAAGGTTGCAGTAGCGCCATCTTGCGTTGTCTATGTGAATCGGCTTGCCTCCGGGTTGCCGCTCGTGCCACTAGATGTTTCTAGTTCACTATAGGTGGCGCCAAAATGAGCAGTCTTGGCTAGGGCAGAGATAGGCTAGAATTTGGCTTCTAAAGCTTTATTTGTTATATAAGTTAAATGTCAATAAAAAAATTGAGACCGATATAAAATATTTCGTAACTTTGTGGAAAGAATGTTAACCTCAAATTTAGGTTAAAATTCTTTAACCTCAAAGAAAAACAGAATGGTGAAAGAAGTTATCTCGGTCATCCCAACTAGACGTGAATGTAAACACAGTATCTGAAGCTGCAGTTACCCAGGATCACCACTCATCTGAGATTTCGGAACACCTCGGCGAGGACAGAAACTGCACGTCTGCTGGAAAGATTTATGGTAAATGGGATGACCATTATTTAAGCCATCCACGCTGCCCATAGCCAGGCCTTGGAACATCCGATCAAAATTCAATGCCTGTCCCCGCTTTTGCTCTATATATATATATATTTTTTTGCATGAGCAAATGACTTCGAGGTTCTGTTGAACTTTCCATGCCGTGAAAACGAGCACTTATGTGGCCGGTAGAATGTGGTCTCTGCGCATTTATATTTGCTAGGAGGTACGGCGCAAATGTAGCACGCACTTTTTCATGCTCAGTTATAGTGTGATGGCAACATAAGTGTTAAGTGCTACATCATTAGGATGCCATCATTTTTCAAGTGTTGACTGGCCCACTGTGGAAAGCAAAGTTTCGTCCGACCCAAGCGATGACAGCTCAGCCAGTGACACTCCCACAGAGGACTACAATTTGTTTGATGAATGGCAAGCGGATTCAAAAAGGACACTTCCCAATTCCACTCTTAGGGCCCAACTCCATGTGCCCTTTTTGGCGCGGTCGTGCACGCTTGGGGGCCCATGCGCCGGCCGCTGTCGAGCGATTCTACGACGCTCGGATCCGACAGTGCCAGATATTCGACGCATGCGCGACTCGCAGCCACGCCCGTGCCATTTTTTGCATGACAGCATCGACCAATCAGTGGCCGTTCTGCTTCTGTGTCTTCAGGAGTCAGTCTTTCAAGTATGTTTTGAGCAAAATGGCTGACCTCCATCTCAGTGGAAGCTTGCCTGTCACTGGCAGCCAAATGATTTAAGTGAACAACGAGCTGCTCATCGCCGCCCTTGAACGACAGTAGTGGCTATGGCTCGCAGGCCACATGCTGCATAAGAATAAGTTTGTAATGGCCACTCTGTGGAGAGAGGTAGCCGTGCAACTTTTGCCAGGATTCCCGCATGAAGGTAACTGGTTATCGAAACTGTTCGTTCGTTGTGCATTTTGTGCACCTGAACGGAAAAACTGACGTTTATGTTTTAGAGGCTGTAAAAATGCTCCAAAAGAGCTGGAAAAGTCTTCACGATAAGTTCCACCAATTATTTATGGCGGAACAAGACAGCAAGAAAAGCGGCATCGGAGCTGACGATGTGGACGGCAGTGTAATCGTATGGCCCTATTACACTCAGATGATGTTTTTCAGGGATACGATGGACTGTAGATGATAAGTTGGCAAAATTTTTTGCTGCCGTCAAAGTAAATGGGAATGATATGCCACTGCAAGGAAAGCACATAGCCCATTTGTTTCGCCTGTGATAGCTCAAGCGGCAATAGCTGCGGTGGCAAAAAAGTGTCCTGTGGAGCGACTCATTTGCATGTATATTTCACATACTGGACAAAATGTGTGAAATCGTGAAGTACTAGCTTCACTACAAGAACTGTGCTTGGCCTTTATTTGTGTAGCTACAGAATGTGTGCCGAACCATGATCTGTAGAAACTGCTCCTGAGGCTTTTACAAGAATTTTACAAGGATACTTTCTATTGCAGGAATTTTCAAAGGGTTAGTGGCCTCAATGGATGGCAATATCTTTTCAGCTGAGATGCAAGGTGGAAAGAAGTGTGCATGTGCTTAATTAAATGCCTTGAAATTCAGAACGCTAAGCATGTTTATTCATTGGAGCTACACCATCTTAAATATAAATCTGGAAGCCGCTCTCACACATTATGCTAGAACTCAAAACATTCACAGTGTTAAACTTTGAGCAAGAATGTAAAACCTGCACTGCAGTAAATTTAAGTGTGCACAAAGAATGAAGGAAAGAGAGTTTTTCAAACTTGGCTTTTATTCCTGCATGTGGACAGTCAGCCAGAGCTAAGCCCACAGCATCTCTGGCGGATAGATTAGTTAGTCACGCCAAGAAGCCATTTTGACAAAACTGGAGCTATCCAAGAAGAAGAGAATGTAGCAAATAAGGATGTTCAAGAGCAGGAAGCTCCGACCAGGGTTCCAGGCCTATCAAGGGCTAAAACAAAAATGAAAAATGAAGATGACAAGGGCGATCAGTGGAAATACCGAAGTTCTGCTGTAGATGTGTACTACATGTGCTACATGGACGTTTCGAATGCTTTCCAATCGAATGTCATTCGAGTCGACTGCCAAAGCTGTGCTGCTACACGAGGTTTTTGAACGACATTCGGCTGAAATGACATTCGAGTCGCCGGAGCTCCGCGAAGACATTTGAGATTTTGGAATGCCTTCGAGGTGCAAGCGCATGTACTCTTGAGCGCAGCATCTTCGTGCCATAAGTTGGAGCACAAGTACTGAAGAGCAAGAACATTCGTTAAACGAAATTTTATATATTCTTTACGTATAACGCACTAATCTTTGCTAAAAGTTTTGTTTGCAAGCAAATTCACCGCATACTCTGGAACCCATTGTAGAAACGAAAGGCAGCCATAGTTATTTTCACTTTGTGGTGCTGTTGCATTTGCTTTGTTTTTGTTGTACATTTTGTACTTGTGTTCGTATGTGTGTATGTGAGTGCTGCGTTTAGTGAACCCTTTTTTAATTAAACAGTTGAGTTATTGCACTTTTTTTTATTTTTCATTTTTGACATGTTTTAATTAATCAAATGGAAATGTGGGAATTCAACTCTGAACCAGAAAGCAAGGCACCATGAAAGAAACGAGCACAGCCTTCTCAACCCTGGCAGGTTTGGAGAGAGGGAAACAAGCGTTCTGACAGACAGTTCGGAGGAGAGGCTGGCCGAACTGCGTCACCGAAAACGCCACAGCAATAGATACGAAGAAATTGCTGCTGAGCTTCACGCTGCCGGCATCCGAAGGACAAAGCAGCAAGTGCACACCAAGATTGAAAATTTGTCCAACAAATTCCGGTAAGAACTTTCTCATATATCGCACACCGCTGCCGCACAGGAGGCCAAATTGTGATCAACACGGTGTAGCTGTCCCTTGTTTAGCGGCAGACTTGCTATATTGCTAGCAATACTAGCGGCCCCGTTAAGAGCGCGGATCAGAGGCAGGCATGCAAAACAAGGGGAGCAGTGATACATCTTTGGAAATTTTTGTTGCGAAGGCGATCGCTCTTGTGCATCCGTAACGTCGTTGCTTAGAAAGTCGATGTAAAGCAGAAGTAAAATATATGTGGGGTCTAATATCTCGTAGTTGCATGTGAGCTATGAGGGGTCTACTGTGTCAAATGCACCTCAGGATGGTGTTTTATCATTTCGGCTCCACCAAAATGCAGAAACCGCTTCTGAAGTTCAATTTTGCGTTCAGCAGCAGAACTCCTTTCCTAGTGTGACACCATGTTGTTTATGAAGTGCTTTTGTTTTCTTACGAGAGTGCAGAGGGTCTCGATGCATTTATCGCCCAGACTTTGTACTACCGCGGTTATGAAATCACTTAATTTCACACATTGCGGATTACAAGTACAAGGATTACAGGTGCAAGTAAAAAAAAGGCATTCCAAAGCAAACTACTAATCCAAGCAAACCAGGTTATACTGCCAATTGCAACCATTTATGGTGGTTGTGGAGAATGAACCGTGATGCAAGTAAATAAGCTGTTATTACCCAAATAGGGTCACAGGGGCCTATAATCTGCAATGGCAGTTCAAAATTGTTTTCAAGAAGATAGGTTTGGTTAGGTGCAGTAGACAAAATGTGTAGCATTACATATGCTTAGTGCTTTGTAGCATACATCCTTTCCTTTTCAATCACCTCATTGTACCTTTCGCAGCACTAAGCTGGTCAGGTATTTTTCTGTTGCATGAGAAGGTCTGCCGTTCAATCTTCAAACAGTACTCCTGCCCTTTATTTCAGTCTCTGGCAAAAGAATCAAACCACGGGGTCAGGTGCCACCCCATGGCCGCACTTTCAACACCTGGAGACATTTCTGGGGCACCTTCCGATGAATGATGCCTCGCTTGTGTGTGAAAGCACTGCTGCCGTAGAACAGGTATGAGTCATATAAGCTTGCAGCTGTATCCTTCCTGTTCCTTAAAGGCTGAACTCCATGTACGCAAAAACTCACGCGAACGCGACAGCGGCAAGCGACGAGCGACGCCGTCGCGCGAAGCGGAATGCCCGTGTCGCTTGGCGTGTCGCTCGGGTCTGCGCTCGCAGAAAATTTCGCTCGTCGCCCGGAAGTTGCCTACACGATTAGCCAATAGCAGCTAATCCGGCAGCGTACGTCACTGCCGGTAATTTCGCGCGCTTTCTCGAAAGTGCCGCATTTTGCGTTGGCAAGGTTCTTCGCACTACCATGGCACACGCTCAAGCCCAAGTCTTCAACGAGACGCTCATCGACGCCGTGGAGTGCGAGCGGGTTCTTTGGGATCTACAACAAAAAACTACAAAGCGCGCAACGTGTCAGAAGCGGCATGGCGCCGAGTAGCCGCAGCCGTCAGTGCAACAGGTGAGTGGTTTTGTAAACAAAGGAGTCAGTCGGTGCCATTGACTATACGAAATGCTGACCATACGCCGAGTGCGGCTTTTCGCAAGTGCTGTGTTTTAGGACGTGGCAAGCTATGACGTCGAGCGATCGTAATCGTTCGCTAGAATATGCGCTCCGCCGGGCAGCAGATTTGCATGCCAAATGCATGATTAATTTCGATACAGGCTTTCACCTGATAGCCAATTTACTGCGATTTTCATGCCTACGCAGTTCCTGATGTAAAAAGCAGATGGAAGAATCTGCGCGACACATTCCGGAGGGTCTTCAAAGGGCGCATGCAGGCGAGCAAGAACGGTGCTGGAGCGGAAGATATTGAAAAGACGTCAATCTGGCCTTTCTACGAAAGGCTGCTCTTCCTGTGGGACACAATTCGCAGTAGACCGTAAGTCCATTTGGAGGTTATCATTGCATTTCACTTAAAGGTATGCTGTCATGTGAAGTTTCGCGCCGCCGCGGTGGCTCAGTGGGTGTCTCAGCGCCCCGCCTACAGACTGGCCGCACCCACCACTTGCGGGCAAGAGCCTGCTTTCTCTTTAAAATCAAATGCAACCGCAGAGCTTCGAGTTTCTGCTGCCGATCCATTTCGGACGGGGAAAAGCGCGGGAGAAGAGCGCACGGGGAAAAGCGCCTAAACCAGAACTTCACAACCGAGTACCGAAAGTTTATGTAAGCGGTCAGTTAAACAGTTTATATTCAATGAAAAAGCTGTACATACATTTTATTTTGCATTTTTTTGTTCAAAGTTTTAATCCTTGCAGATAATGTGACTCTTCTTATAGGCTCAAACAGGGTTGCGGTGTATTATGCCAGCAACACTGATCGCCGTCGCCATTTCGCGTTGTCACAGCGCATGGAGCTTGGCCGGTGGGCGACAGAGCGACAGCCAGCCGTCGTCGCCGCGCCGCCTCGTCACGTCGCTTACTTTTTCGCCTACATGGAGCTCAGTCTTAAAGGCTGAACTCCGTGTACGCGAAAACTCACACAAACGCGAGAGCGGCAAGCGACGAGCGACGCCGTCGCGCGAAGCGGAATGCCCATGTCGCTTAACTGTTTTCAGGGTAACACAGATGCCGTTTACACTCATATGCAAGCTTTAATATTGTGCTAGAGCAGCTCCTCAAGAGAAGCTTTATATATGGTGAAAGGCGTTTTTAAAACTTCAGGTCAGGTTTTTGACTGTGCATCCGTTTTACTTCATTCTGCAGATCATTCGGAGCATGGAATCAGGCGAACCCAGCGCCACAGATGATGAACCACAGTGCTCAGCTGCAGTCCACGACCGCAGTGACCTGGAGAAGGGGGCAGACAGCCAGTCACAGTTGCCTCTTGCAGATTCTGCTGTTGCCCATACAGCTGGAGGTACACAGCAAACGCAGCAGTGTGAGCAATGGAAGCCAGCTCAAGGCCGCAAGAGGCCAGCCTCTTGCAGCACTACTGGAAGAGCAGAAGGGTTTAAGAGAGGACCTTCGTGCAGCGAGGCAAAAAGAGTTTGACTCGCAGGAGCGCCAGCTCCAAATGCAGGAGAAGCTGTACAGCGTGATGCGGTATTGCTGTGTGCCACTATGCACGTCTAGCCAATGGAAAAAACCTGCAGGCGTTTCTTTTCATGAAATACCAGCCGACTACATTGCACGTGAACAATGGATAAACGCAATCTCAAGGAAGGTTGCCAAATATAACATCGAACTACTCTGTCGTGTGCAGTTTACATTTTCAAGCGTCAGATTCCAATTATCACCAAAGTGGTGGCACATTTCGAAAAGGATGACACGCTACCAACTGCGTCCACAGTGACAATGCAGAGGATGTTGAAGAAACTTGGCTTCCGACACAAGAAGCGCTCTCGAAATAACTTTTTATTGACTGAGAGTGTTGCAAAGGGTGGTTTTCCAGAGACGAGAAATTCCAACTATCACCAAAGTGGTGGCACATTTCAAAAAGGACGACACACTACCAACCGTGTCCACAGTGACAATGCAGAGGATGCTGAAGAAACTTGGCTTCCGACACAAGACGCGCTCTCGCAATAACTTTTTATTGACTGAGAGTGTTGCAAAGGGTGGTTTTCCAGAGACGGGAAATTCCAACTATCACCAAAGTGGTGGCACATTTCAAAAAGGATGACACGCTATCGACCGCATCCACAGTGACAATGTAGAGGATGCTGAAGAAACTTGGCTTCCGACACAAGGACCGCTCTTGAAATGCAATGCTAACCGAAGCGATGCACATTGTGCACCGTCACCGCCACTACCTGAGCCAGATAGCGGAGCTGTGACGCCAGGATAGACTTATTTTTTCACCAATGAAACGCGGATCAACACCAGCCACATGCGAAGTCGAGTGTGGACTGACTGCACCATCCAATCTGCGCACCAAACGCATCGATCAAATGCATCGATCTAACTCCTTTCCCACTTCTCAGGTCTTCAGAGAATGACGGTGTATACAAGAGACCGACACGTGCGGTAGCCATGAAACAACTGACGTTTATTGCCCGCTCACCGGAAGTGCCCGAGCACGTTGCCAGACTGGCTGGCGTGCACCGTACAGTTTTAGCGGTCACCGATACATCCTCTTTTCTTTAAACATTGAGAAGGTGACTATAGAGTAAGTCCTTCACAATAGGGAGCGGGTGATATGCAGGACGGGGCGCCTTAATTCTGGTAGGCCAACCAGCGGGGAGGCCTTCTGAGTCTTGAGGACCGTCTTAGTTCTGCATCAACAGAGGATGGAAGCGAATTTAGAAGGAACCGTCAAGACCTGCGAAAAACGAGAGGTTTGCAACCCAACATCACAACAGCTTCATCCTACAGCACGCAACGCTGGAGACGTGGAAAGTAGTCCAGTGTTGCAGAGAGCGACAAGACCCCAACAGGCCCTCATGCGTGTTGACACTCCGTTATCGAATGCAAGATCAACAGACCCAGCAAGGGAGCTGTGTACACCACATAGACTACTAAGACGGCCTACAGCATCCTCGCCAGCAGCAGGAGAAAGGGGTTCCGCAGAGTTCGTTCCTCTCACACCCCCTAGACCAGCTGGAGTGTTGGGTGCAACCGAACCAAGCGTGCACCGTACAGTTTTAGCGGTCACCGATACAGACGGTATCCGGGGTCTCAATGCAGCAGCAAGTTGAGGGCTTTGTGGAGGTCTAGTGGCACCCAAGGGCTGTGTGCACAGAGTTGTATGGCCAGTGCTCACAGGCAGTGAGGGCGGGGTGATGCAAAAATGCGTTGCAAGATGACCGTGGGTCATCACAAACTGACCTTGCAGTCAAATTCAAATGTGGAGGCCATCTCGGCGTTGAACTCGCTGTCAAGGACACTTTCAAGAAAGCATTCATATGGTCCCGTGAGTTCGCAATGCTTCTAAAAGATAAGGTCTAAGTACATCTGAAGGTTGGCCACCAGCATGGCCAGATACTCCAGGATGGCTTCTAAAGAGGGAATTGCCTTTGTGATGATGGTGCACAGGGACCTTCAGCAACAGCCTAGTTGGTCCATGAGTGTAATTTTGGGGGAAGGGGGGGGGGGGGGGGTTTCAGCACCACTGCAAAATTTACGCACCATCTGGTTGGATTTGTTGTATCCTGCAAATCGGCTATTTAGTTTTTCTCTCAAGGGATGACAGCACTATATACCGCTGAAAAAATATTTTTTAATCACGTGGTTTTGAGGCCCCGAACTGGCGCCAAAAACTTGTGGCATGAGTTCCATTTCGGCAGGCGTGTTTTACAGAGAGCTGTCTAATGACTTGAAGGCAGGCTTGAAGGCTGTAGCAGCAAGGATTACGCTGTCAGCAGTGAAAGAACGACAAATGGAGGCAGAAGGAAGACTATATTTTGGCAAGACATGCAAGAGGAAGCCTGGCCTCTACCCAGGAGAGTGCTTCGAGAGGTTCCACATTTCAAAGAACTTCCACTGAAGCCCTAGTGCAACTGAAGAAAAATGCTTTCAATGAATTTTTATAATCAAATTATGTCATAGCACTGCCTTTCTTTACGAGAGGCTAGAAGGCCCAAAAGAATGCTGACCGGTGCAATAGTCAGTGGGGATACTACAGCTCACCGGAAAGGGTTAAAAATCTTGCTACAGTGCCACCAGTGTCGGAAACAAGTTATATTACTTGAATACTCTCACGACTGGAGGAGAAGAGCAGGCTATAGCCAGACTTCAACGTAGTGCAGAATGCTACAAGAATGCCCAGAAGCAGTGATAGGTTAGCTTAAAGGGGTGGAGACACCAAATGTAGAGGCTATAAAAAGCTTGTTATGGTATTCCTCGTACGCAAGGGCACTTACAGCCAGTGTTGGCCACAACAAACGTTCAAAAAATACTTTAATTCGGTTCCAAAGAATACCTAAATGCTCTTTCTCACGATATAGACCTATCGCTAGTGCGATCGACTCGTGACATCCCTGCGCTGGTACTGTAACCAACGTTACAATGACGTCATACCAAAATACAGTGACGTACGATGAGCAGGGCACAGCCCCAGCCATGAGGCACGAGCCACTTGAGCGCAGTTTACGCATCAGCGAGCCGCATTTGCTGCGAACCGCCACTCGCTCGGTTAGTTTTTATCAACATATGGCCAAACTAGCCATGCTTGCTGGCACTTTGCAAAATGCTTCGCATCCTCACGTGAACCAGCGAAGGCAATATTAGTGCGCGATCGCGCTCGTGTTGAAGACATTCGGACAGTTGCTCGTGCAACGACCATCATGCCTTTGTACTACTGTGTGGTAGACTTCTGCCCAACAGATACGGAGACCCAATGAGTTTTCATAAGTTCCCCCGGGACGATGCACAAAGAAACGCTTGGACAGACTTTGTTCGGGCTAATGGGCGGCACTATTGGATGCTAGGGAAGTCGAGCATGCTTTGTTCGCTGCACTTCCGCTTGGACTCGTATGAGTACAAGTATGCGGCCAGCTTCGGGATTCTGAAGAAGTATTGCCGAACTAGACATGCTTGCTGGCACTTTGCAAACTGCTTCGCATCCTCACGTGAACCAGCGAAGGCAATATTAGCGCGCAATCGCGCTCGTGTTGAAGACATTTGGACAGTTGCTCGTGCAACGACCATCATGCCTTTGTACTACTGTGTGGTAGACTTCTGCCCAACAGATGCGGAGACCCAATGAGTTTTCATAAGTTCCCCCGGGACGATGCACAAAGAAACGCTTGGACAGACTTTGTTCGGGCTAATGGGCGGCACTATTGGATGCTAGGGAAGTCGAGCATGCTTTGTTCGCTGCACTTCCACTTGGACTCGTATGAGTACAAGTATGCGGCCAGCTTCGGGATTCTGAAGAAGTATTGCCGAACTAGCCATGCTTGCTGGCACTTTGCAAACTGCTTCGCATCCTCACGTGAACCAGCGAAGGCAATATTAGCGCGCAATCGCGCTCGTGTTGAAGACATTCGGACAGTTGCTCGTGCAACGACCATCATGCCTTTGTACTACTGTGTGGTGGACTTCTGCCCAACAGATACGGAGACCCAGTGAGTTCTCATAAATTCCCCCGAGACGATACGCAAAGAAACGCCTGGACAGACTTTGTTCGAGCTAATGGGCGGCACTATTGGATGCTAGGGAAGTCGAGCATGCTTTGTTCGCTGCACTTCCGCTTGGACTCGTATGAGTACAAGTAGGCGGCCAGCTTCAGGATTCCGAAGAAGTATTGCCGAACTAGACATGCTTGCTGGCACTTTGCAAACTGCTTCGCATCCTCACGTGAACCAGCGAAGGCAATATTAGCGCGCAATCGTGCTCGTGTTGAAGACATTCGGACAGTTGCTCGTGCAACGACCATCATGCCTTTGTACTACTGTGTGGTGGACTTCTGCCCAACATATACGGAGATCCAGTGAGTTCTCATAAATTCCCCCGGGACGATGCGCAAAGAAACGCCTGGACAGACTTTGTTCGAGCTAATGGGCGGCACTATTAGATGCTAGGGAAGTCGAGCATGCTTTGTTCGCTGCACTTCCGCTTGGACTTGTACGAGTACAAGTATGCGGCCAGCTTCGGGATTCTGAAGAAGTATTGCCGAACTAGACATGCTTGCTGGCACTTTGCAAACTGCTTCGCATCCTCACGTGAACCAGCGAAGGCAATATTAGCGCAATCGTGCTCGTGTTGAAGACATTCGGACAGTTGCTCGTGCAACGACCATCATGCCTTTGTACTACTGTGTGGTGGACTTCTGCCCAACAGATACGGAGATCCAGTGAGTTCTCATAAATTCCCCCGGGACGATGCGCAAAGAAACGCCTGGACAGACTTTGTTCGAGCTAATGGGCGGCACTATTGGATGCTAGGGAAGTCGAGCATGCTTTGTTCGCTGCACTTCCGCTTGGACTTGTACGAGTACAAGTATGCGGCCAGCTTCGGGATTCTGAAGAAGCATTGCCGAACTAGACATGCTTGCTGGCACTTTGCAAACTGCTTCGCATCCTCACGTGAACCAGCGAAGGCAATATTAGCGCGCAATCGCGCTCGTGTTGAAGACATTTGGACAGTTGCTCGTGCAACGACCATCATGCCTTTGTACTACTGTGTGGTAGACTTCTGCCCAACAGATACGGAGACCCAATGAGTTTTCATAAGTTCCCCCGGGACGATGCACAAAGAAACGCTTGGACAGACTTTGTTCGGGCTAATGGGCGGCACTATTGGATGCTAGGGAAGTCGAGCATGCTTTGTTCGCTGCACTTCCGCTTGGACTCGTATGAGTACAAGTATGCGGCCAGCTTCGGGATTCTGAAGAAGTATTGCCGAACTAGCCATGCTTGCTGGCACTTTGCAAAATGCTTCGCATCCTCACGTGAACCAGCGAAGGCAATATTAGTGCGCAATCGCGCTCGTGTTGAAGACATTCGGACAGTTGCTCGTGCAACAACCATCATGCCTTTGTACTACTGTGTGGTGGACTTCTGCCCAACAGATACGGAGACCCAGTGAGTTCTCATAAATTCCCCCGGGACGATGCGCAAAGAAACGCCTGGACAGACTTTGTTGGGCCTAATGGACGGCACTATTGGATGCTAGGGAAGTCGAGCATGCTTTGTTCGCTGCACTTCCGCTTGGACTCGTACGAGTACAAGTAGGCGGCCAGCTTCAGGATTCCGAAGAAGCGTTGGCTCATACCCGGTGCCGTGCCGACGGTGTATCTCGCTGCTACACAATGTCTCCTACCGCCTGTAAGCGCAGCAACTGCACCAAAGCGTCAGGTTCGTATTACATCCGATTGTCTGCAGGCATGTTCAGTGAGAGTGGTGGCAATGCTGGTGCATTTGATGTTTTGCGCAGTGTGCAGCTGAAGTTGGCAGCGATGGTGTTGATCTCTGCGAGGAAATGGCCACGGAAGAGCAATCTTCGAGCACAGGTATTACACTAGCGATGATCTGTTTCGTTGTAAGCCTCAACAATCGCACTGTTAGGTGCAGTGTTGAAAAATGGAATTCAAAATCAGAGAGACGGTCGTTGGCTGACAAGCACATTTACCGATACACCTATGTAGGCTAGACCACTTACAAAATTAATAGTGCTGTGTTATTGATCTTAAAACTTCTTGGCATGTTCAATATGGCACATGTGCGTTTTCATAGGAAATATGTATGGAATTATCTATTTGTACTCATGGAAATTGGTGAACAGTGCGCTTGAGGAACCAATCACTAACATGATAGTTGCAGGCATGTCACATACGGCATGAGCTTTGTGTGTAAAACTTGCCTTCAAGACTTCTCTGATAATCTCGTTTTGGTCAAGCACTTCGTCAGCATTCAGACACATGATTGGGTGCAGTACACGTGGTGTCCAGACTCAAGAGCAAGGTGCAAGTGTCACTGAAGGTGACAGAAGCTACGGTGCGTCCACAAAAGAAAAGCATCGGTATGCAGACAGATGGTGCAACCCGGACTGTGGGTATGTATGAAATCTTTCCGGGTGCCGGTGGCGGCGTGTTGTATACTAGTTTTGCTCCCGACGGTACAAGTCTTCTTGTTTCCACTTTAATTCCATAATGTATTCAAGAGAAGTATCAAGTGATGTGGGCAATTTATTTGAGTAGCTTTGGTCTGGGAGTGTGATTCAGTCGATTTTTTGACGAATCTGTGAACTGATGACTTCAATGGTAGGTTTCTTGTTGTAATGTGGCCGTAGAGAGTACTGTTTTCGACTACAGTTCTTTCAAGCAAAAGGCTTAGTGCAGGCTTTTTTTTTTTGCTATGGAAAAGTTTTTTTTTTATAAGCAAGTGTTAAAGAAGCAGCATCACAAGTGTACAGTCATAAAATTTATAACCGCGAACTCGAGTGTGTAGCAGATAGCCTTGAGACCTACTTGCGGTGATATGCGGTGGCTGCTTGCTGCAATGTGATGGAAATCCGCCTTGCCTGCTTCTGGTGAGCTGAAGGACACACTTCCCTTTCCCCTCTGTTTATGAAAGCGGCCCCCACATATCGCCACGACTAGGGTTCGAAGCTATCTGCCATGCGCTCCCGTGTTCACGCTCATAAATTTCATGACTGTACTTGCTTTGCAAAATGCACGCTTTTCGCAGAGCTGTTGTGCTCCTGCATTTTTCAGTGTCAGCCCCCCTAACCTTCGATTCCAGAATGCCAGACCGAGTGTGATTTTGCGGACATTGTGCTCTCGGACGACCAGCAGCCGAGGTGCTCAACACCACAACCACCAACACCAGAGCCGCCAGAGTGGTCACTGACTTTTCAGGATGGCCCAATGGACATTACATATGATCCATCTTTAAAGAACTTGGCGGCGTAAGTGTGCCTCATGGCTTGAAGCTGATTTTTCTTTCTATGCATGGCTTACAGATATGTTGGTCAAAATAGGTACTTGAACTGTAAAGGTTTTTCGAGATATTCACTTTAGAAAGTTAATATTCAAGCAGTACCTCTTAAAAGCCTTGACATCTGAAGCAAAAGTGTAAAGGATGCTGCATGGAAACAAAGCAAACAGAATATACATTTGCTTTACAGTTCTCTTGTTGAACCATGTCGTCGCAAGATCATTGTGTTCGAAGAAATCCTCCTGGACCTTGTGAAGTTTTGCAGAAATGCCACCTCCGTGCAGAGTCATCGGTAGAGGTATGGAAATCATTTTTGTCATTCAAAGCAAACAGCATGCTTTTATGGAATGGACCTTTTTTGAGTGATGTTCTGTGTATGCGGCACACCTCTTCCCCATCATTTTCGTTGCCCATGCCCGCCGTAAATTGGGAAGAGTTATCTGCATTTGGTCTTCCACGACGAAAGGCCCAGCCACTCGGGCAAGGCCTGGCGCCTGCTGCGGTCCCTGGTGAACCCGCGTATCCCCAGGCACCCCCATCCTGGCCATCGCAATCTCCAGGGCTATCAGCACCGCCACCCTGGCAGAACTGATGGCCCACCAATTCTGCCCTCCCAGCCCACCTGGCCACACTTCCTTCGGAAGCCTTTCCTTCCGGCCCAGGCCCCCCATCCCTGCAGAGATCCAGGCCCTGGTAGCTGCCCAATGCAACTCAAGCATCACGGCCCGCGAGCTACAAGGCAGTCCTGGACCGCCCACGAAGACGGACCACTCCGGGGGTCGACGGCATCATACACGAGATGCTTCGCAGCCTCGACGCCCCAGAGAGAGACCGTCTGCTCGCAACCCTGAACACCATCTGGGACTCCGCGACCCTCCCCGAGGACTGGCTGACGGCACTTGTGGTACCCATCCTCAAACCCAAGAAACCCTCCCGCCTGCCATCCTCCTACCGGCCGGTCTCCCTCACCTCCTCAGCCTACAAATCCTTGGAGGCAGTCATCCTGGCCCGCCTCACCTGGATCACCCAAGTAACTGGCTTCCTTCCAGAGCAGCTGACGGGTTTCAGACGGGGCAGGTGCACAGCAGATTCCATAGCTGACCTCGTCTCCACCCTGGAGGATGCACGACAGAATGGGGACGCCGTCATACTGGTCCTGCTGGACGTCCAGGCGGCATTCAACACCCTACCACATGGCATCATTTATGAGGCCCTCTGCCGCCTGGGCATCACCGGCCGGCTCCTAGAGTTCATCCGGGCCTTCCTACGGGGCCGCACCTTCCCGGTCCGAATTGGTGGCCAGCTGAGCTCTCCCTGTCCCGTCCTGACGGGGGTCCCTCAGGGCTCAGTCCTGAGCCCTCAGCTCTTCAACCTAGCCATGGCCGGGCTACCAGCTGCCCTCAAGGCCAGGTCCTCCCACAAGGTGCAGTGCTCAATCTATGCGGACGACGTGGCGCTCTGGTTGAGAGGGGTACCCAAGAGGATCCGGTCAATGCGCACCGCCCTCCGAGAGCCCTGGACTCCTCAAGGACGTACCTGAAGTCCATCGGCCTCACCGTGTCCCCTACCAAGACCGAGGCCCTCCTTTATCATCCAAAGGGTGTCCGGGCATGTATCAACACCCTGAGGCTTGATGGAACCCGACTTATGTAGAAGGACCAGGTGCGTTACCTAGGCCTCCAAATCGACCGTCGCCTCTCATGGATCCCAGCCACAAAGGCCCTCCTGCCTCGTCTGCGGCAGGTCGGCAGGGCAGTCCAACAGCTCCTTGCCAGGGGTCACGGCTGCTCCCCTTCCTGGGCCCTCTGCCTCTATCATGCGGCTGCCACTTCCCTAGTGACATACACCCTCCCATTGGTGACACTACCACCAGCCCGCTTGAGGTCCCTGGAGCAAATCCACCGCTCTACACTGAGGCAGTGCATGGGCCTTCCTCGGTGCTCTCCCATTGCGGCCACCCACTCAGGAGCTGGGACTTGGCCACTGTCTCTCCTCCTCCTCCAGACTGGGCTTCGGCACCTGGACCGCCTGCACCACTCGCCAGACGGTGGGGCCCTCCTGTCCCGTTTTAGCCAGGCCCCGTCTTCCCGCATGGGGCTCCTATGGAGCACCTTCACCCGGCTCCTTGCCCCTCCTACAGCCCAGCAAGCAGCCCCCCACCACCCACCAGGCCTCCGCTCTCCATCTCCGTGGACATCAAGGACTGCAGCAAGAGGCAAACTCCGGCCGCTGCCCTCCAACAGAACATTTCTGCTCTGCTGCACGAGACACTGGAAGGTCACCTACAGATCTTCACAGACGGCTCAGTCCTCCCAACCACCGGACAAGCTGCGGCAGCCTGCGCCGTGCCAACCCTGGGTATAGCCCTGGCCTGCCGGCTAGGATTCCTGGCCAGCTCTACAGCGGTCGAACTGGCCGGCCTCCATCTGGCCGCAGATCCTGAGTCTGATTCCTAGGCAGCAACCAACTGTCATCCTGACGGACTCAAGGGCTGCCCTCCTGCTCCTACGGCGAGGACAGACAAGGCAGGACACCGTTGCCCGCCTCAAGGCCCGCCTGATGACCATTGAGGGCTCTGGCCGCCCTGTTTCCCTGCGGTGGGTTCCCTGCCACGTCAGCATTGTGGGTAACGAGGCGGCAGACCAGGCGGCCGGAGTTATGAGATGCCATGGGGCTTTTAAGGATAAAATAAATGAAACGAAACGGGGTGCAGTTTTTGAATTTTGGCACATATAGGGTACTGTATAGGTGTGTGTTCTTTCTTGCGCAGGTTTCTGGCTCCCTCGCTGTGATCCCGTCAACATGCCAAGATGGCCATGTTTTAAGATGGCACAGCCAGCCAAAGAAGAGGCGCTTTCCGTGGGGAACACTGCTCTGGCTGCTGCAATTCTATTTACAGGCTCATGTCCACATAAGTCCTGCGGCTCGTCGAGAGTGCTGGCATCGCATGCTTTAGTAAGCGCACGTACGATCACCTGTAGAGGGACATTTTGATCCCTGCTGTACACAAGGTGGGCTTGGTTTGTCTGGAAATCTCCTAAACACCAGGGTGGGCATGCCACTAATTATGAAAATAAACTTCTGAAGTGTGTCAACACCCAGTCCTGAGAAAATGGACAATCCTATGTGGCACTATTACGCCGATTAGTGCAGTTGTTTTGTTAAATGCATTGCTTCAAGGTTCTCGCTTTTTTTTTTGCCTTACTTCTGGGTCTACAACACTCTCCATATATTTATATATATATTTTTTATTTCAGCTGTAGGAACGCAAACAGCAGTCTTTGGTCAACTATGCAAGCACGACCAGAGTCTAATTAGCAGGTGACTGCCGTGCAGATTCGCCTGGCTACAGTGCTAAATACGTCACTTACTCATTGCTGGACACTCCACTGAATTGTATAATTGACATGCAATTTGTACACGTAAGAGATCTTCTTAGTTTTCACACGTACTATATATTGGCTTCGATAAGATTAAACTTTTCTTTCCCTTGACCTCCCGTTGCAGTCAGATGAAGTTTCCAGCAGTGGTGCCTTGGAATTAGAAGGCATAAAGAGGGCACTGAAGGGCCTTGATAATAAGAATGTCCGTGTGCTTGAGACAGTGACCGACAGGCACACCCAGACGCATAGCCACATGTGACAGCAGCGGCCCGATATTCCCCACTACATTGATGCTTCCATGTTGCCAAAGGCTAGCACCGCCGGTGGCAGGAAGGCAGGCTGCTTTGAGTGGGTTTCGATCCTTAACCAGGCAAAGCAGTGCTAGTGCACCTAATTGATATTTGGTCACCTATGTAGATCGGCTGCCGTTTTTTATTCGTACACGCTGCTATTGATTGCATTATTTTTTCGAGTATAAATCAAAGTAGTGTACTCATCATCTCTCAATTGCATGATGGCTTTTTCAGCGATGTGGGTGTGCCTGTTGCTTTTAAGCAGAGCAGTCCAGAATAGTTGTCTAGTTTACTCCACGGCTGAAAAAGAAGCTGCACTCTGTCTCCCGGGCACAAGGCTGTGGCATGATTGAAAAGTGGGTGACCTCTATCATCAATCACCTCTATTTTTCTGTCAAGATTGCTGCTAGAAGAGAACAGACTGTTGCGGAAAGAGGCGAGCTCGCGGTAGCCATCTGGCGGTCACTCCTCAACCATGTGCAGAACAAGCACTGCAGCCACAGTGGGGAATACGCCAACTGTGAGCATGGAGACCTCTTAACCAGAAAGCGGATTTTTTCAGTTACTTCCATCAAGCCTGTTAACTTGCCATTTGTATCAAAGGGATAACTTTCAGTGTTCTTGCGCAGGAAGAATAACCCTTATCAGTCACTAATGACACTTCCAAACTTGAAGATATTGTTCGGTTGATGTACTGCACGAAAGAAGAGTGTGTGCCCGCTCATTGCTCTGCTCTTCATTATTTATTGTTATACTAACCCTTCAAAATGTTTCTTCTTGCATTTATGTTGTACCCTTGAATTTTATGCCACCAGGAACTGATGCATTCGTGAAGCTGCATGGCATAGTGCAAAACCATCGCCTGCTTGCGGACATCAAGTGTGACCAGCTTGACAAACTTCAAGTCTGGTGTCATTCCATTCCCTACTAAATCGGTTTGCTCCAAAGAACGACACATTTTCTTTTCATGGAATGATGGCAAGGTATGAAAATATCAGTTTCTTCACATACTCCTCAACAGTACATTGATGTAAGTGAGTGCTAAATATCATAAACCGCCAGACTCATGTGTTCAGTGCACCTGCATTGCTGTACAAGTCAACACTTGGTTGTTCATGCATAGAGGTATCACTATGTATTTACCAAAGTTCGGGCGGACAGTATAGACAAGATTTCTCACGGTGAAATTTGCAATCGTGGAAGTTGGTGTAGCTATATGTGAAAGTAGTGCAACTCCATGTGACCGCAAGTTCGAAAATGTGACGAGGTATTCTGTACTGCACTTTTTCTTGGGTTTGCTACTGTGCCGGTAACCCCCTTGCTTCATAGGACTCTTTTGGCTTCCCCTTTAACAATAAAGACAGACAAAAGAAAATATTGGTTTGAATTTAGGGGACGAATGCACCAGGCTGAGGCACACAGCTGCGGGCTCTCCACTATGTATGACAAAGCGTTTCATCTGTTTTCCAAAAAAGTGTTAAAAGGTTTGCTCTTCTTGCAGCATGCATGTGGGCATGCTTTTTGCAAAACTGGATGCGAAGTATGTTCTCTTTAGGACTTGTGTACGTTGTGGTGTTGCACTTTTGACATTCGGCATCTCTTTGCACAGGTCAGAACTGGCTGCTCTGCACTACAACGAGAATGTGGACAGGGTGCAACGCAGAACCGCCATAGGAAGGCGTCAGTGGGCAGTAAAACACCCCAAAGCCAGGAAAGGCAACCCAATGGCATGCTAGTCAAAGAGCCTGCAACTTTTGGTGCGTATACAACTGCAGGGGGAAGGCAAAACTTGAATGCCGACAATTAAAACAGCATATCTAGCCCACTTTTTGCTGCAGATGCGTGCACAAAAAATTATACGAAAAATGATATTGCTTGCACCAATAGCCTTGAAGCAGTTGTGGCATGCACAAGCTGCTTTCAGTGTTACTGTACACCAAGGGGGACCAAAAAAGCTGCACAGGTCGACATCAGCAGGGGCTGTTGTATACCATCTTTTTTGTTGAATTTAGTGCAGCGTATAAGTTGCACCTGCATGTAAATGACAGATTTGCAAACAAACACGCACATTATCACACTAGTCTACAGGACGCACGTGCTCTTGCATTCAGTAATCACTGCAAAAACGCACTGGGAGGACTTTTCCTAAGAATGTGTGATAAAATTACATGCTTGTGGCAGCTGCAGTATGCAGACAATCCTCAAACTGTGGCCCCCATGCCTGCAGTCACCCTTTTTCGTAAGCTTCATTGAGCACATTCTTTGCGCTTTGCATCACTCTGAGACAATTCTTCTGCTCACGTTCAACTACCTGCCTGCTGACTGGTTTCTTCCTCTTGCACACGCTCACATGCATGAAACCTGGTTGTTTATGTTCATCAGGAAAAGCAAAGCATGTGCTAAGCATTCTGCAACAAGACGGCGATTGAAAGGGATATGATGAAAACGATGCTGAAATTGCAATTTTTGAGAAAGCATAATGTTGAACAACGTTGCATGATGACATCTCTAAAAACTTTTCTTTCCGAACACAACCGGTTACTGGCCGTGGTAAAAAATGATGCTGCTTGAAATTGTGGACGAGCTTGTGGACAGTGGCAGTTTCGGTGCTTCACATGTGACAACTCTGTCTCCACCACCACCGCCGCTTACAAGCGCTTTTGGACCAGTGGACAAGGCAGCGCTGGTGTGAAACCACCTTTGAAGGTTTGAGTCACGTGAAGACCGAGCTAGGCGCAAGGGAAGGCGCCAGTAACGAGAGTGCGTGATGGGTCACACACTGGCAAATCTTCTATAGAGGTGGAAATCTGTGTCAGCAACTTCGTCTTTCAGCGGTCGTCTTTGTGTCCTCTTGCTTCGTCTGTCTTGTTCGCGCTGTTCCCTCCCACGATGTCCCACAGGTTGCGTTGAGGAAGCTTGTGTATGCACCGTATAACATGCCCCTGAATCTAATAATGCCCAATGTGCATGACCAAGAAAAGAGAAAACTTCAAGCCCCGCTTCTACCATGCATGTGATTTCCGCGCAAGAAAAAAATTACGTTTTTATATTTTCGGGTGGGAACAGGTTTTTATTCACAGGAACTTTGTTCACTGTCGCTCTCGGACAGGTCCTTCTCATTCTCTGACGACAACATCTTGTCCTCAGTGCCATCCATGGCATCCGAAATTGCATATTTCTTGAATGCCTTCACAATCATTAACCATAAGGTATGCGATCTTCACATAACGCCCCCCGCCTTGGATGGAGCCCTTTGATACGGCTGCAGCACTCATCACGCAAACAACAGCGTCAGAGCACTGCCGCCTGCAACAGCTCATCTCCCCTGAAGAACTGGGGGATCGCGAACCTACACAGCTCTTTCGGCGGTTCCAGCAGCTCTTAGGCGACAAGGCTCCCACCTTTGACCATGCCTTCCTGCGTAAGCTGTTCCTGCAGCGTTTGCCTTCGTCAGTTCGCATGGTGCTCGTCACTGCCCACGGTTTGTCTCTGGAGCAGCTCGCCGAGCTTGTGTATTCCGTCATTAACACCTCCTGTACCCCAGTTTCTATCGGCGCTGCGTCGTGACCCCTCACCCTGCCGTCTTCTTTTCCCTCCCAACTGGACCTCCAACGCCCGCCTTCGTAACGAGTTCCACGCCCAGATTACCCACCTCTCCACCAGCTCACCGCACTGTCCATTGCCATGCTCTCCTCGCCACCGGGCGTCACCTGACCGGCGTGGCCCACCATCACGTGCTCCAGCCGTTGAGTGCTGGCACCACCCCACCTACGAGGATGAGGCCCGTCGGTGTGCTCCACACTGTCGTTTCCAGGGAAACTCCCATGGGCACCACTAGAAGTGGCGAGTGGTGCCAACACGGAGGCCAGCCGCTTATTCTTCGTTCATGACCGCACCTCACACTGGGTAAATGCTGCCACACCTCGGCGCTGTCTCATATTGCACACACGCAGATGCAGTTGTGGCTGCTGAGAGATGATGTTTTTTAACGAGCCCGCTGCTGTGGCGTGCCCAAGGTGGTGAACGAGCAAGAGGCCGGCTGTATTACCGAACACCCTGCATTCGACAGTGTGTGCTGCACCGTACAGGTGGTACGGGCTGCAAAACTGGAGTTGCTAGAGAACGGTGTTGACGTCGGTGGGTATGACAGTGAACAGATCTGTAATTTGGAAGCATCCCATGACAGAAGTGTGCATTTACGCCCGGCTGTAATGCTTGCTTTTTACAGACAGGACTGCCTCCTAGCTTACCGGCTGTTCACACACTGGATTTGGGGCAGACTGGGGAGAGGGAACCGAGTGGTGCTTCCAGCCTGCGTCATCGCTTGGATTAAGTGCCAGTTCCTGTCTTCCAGTTATGTAGAGTTCAAGCACCCTCCCCTTTAATTCCACATGAACGCCGCTTCTCTGTATGTTGATATCTAAATTTTACCACGTGTACCTGGCACCCTCTATGTAGAGGTGCAAGCCAGTGCCATTTATTTCAACGGTGCTCCAGAATAAAACAGTATTTGATGAACGCAAAATTCTCACTTCCCTCGTCAGGCTTCACTACTGTTCTCTTTCATGTGCTTGTAACTGCATGAGAAACAGCATTTCATTCCTCTAAAATGCCAAAACATTGCATTGAAAGTCAGAAGACAAGCGCCGCTTTCTTTGTAAACAGTCATGAGTGATTAGTTACCAAGGCCGTTAAAGAGTAGGATCTTTTGCCTTTCAGCTACACTGAAAAGCGGCCACCGCAGCCAGAATAAAACTCCCGTGTCCAGGTGCACATCAGCTTGATGCCATAACAACTCAGCTACCGCAACACGTCTACCCAAGCTGGAAACTGCAGGCGTGTCGACCGTGCCATTTTATTCAGGTCTTGACTAAAACACCTAAATATAGCTTTTCTTCCAAGCCTGTCATGTTACATTGCATTAAGTGCTGGCTAGCAACCACAATTTCCTCACCTTATGCAAGGTGTAATAGACCCCTTGGGAATGTGTAAACGTTTTTCGGACTTGCTGTGGCCAAGTAAGCGGAGCGAACTCCACCATGCACGGTCCAAGAAGGCCCCTTGACAACACAGCAAGTCCCCACTGTGTACAGCTGTGTTCAAAAAAGAATGTAGTGTTGTATGGACAGGAAACTAAAAAAGGTGTTCAATCCAATTAATTTTTATTTTACCAGTAGTCTGAACGAGTTTCTGGGTTAAAAGCTGAAAATCACAGCTTGACATGGCCCGGAAATCTCTTAAAATGCAGTGTCGATATAATTTAGTACAGCTAAACAATACAAACAAACAAAATAGCAGATACTGCACAGTGATAACTTTATGTAGCTATTCAAACAGTGGGAACTGCCTTCCACTAGAGAACATCAGCATTAGCACTCTCTATGGGAGCTCATCTATCAAGTCATCTTTCAAAGAAGAGGTATGACAACAGGTAGAAGACCAGCAGAAAATGAGTTGCGTGTTTAAAGAGTGTTGAATATTAGTGAGAAACATGCACACAGTGGATTCGCAGTTTAAGATTTACAGGCCAGCCTGAAGAGTCACAATGGCATATCTGCATGCAAAGCATCATCTTGTGAGATGTCGTAACCATTAATAAGCAATTAATCATTAGCCATCCCAAGATGTTTCTAGATGTTTCTGTGTTTGGCGGCACCCGCGCCACTCTTTATTATGCGTGCTCTTGGTGCTTTGGTGGCACCACTGTTGTGCAGCACTGACATTCCAGCCAACCGAGTCAGATGTCTCCTTCGAGTCGCGCCAGACGGATGCCTCCCACGCGTTCTCCCTTTTCTCCAACAGCCATGCACCCAACAGCCAAGTGACTGTTTTGCCCGTTTTGTCAACAGCCAAGTGACTGAGGATACAGCTGAGATAATGACTATGGAACTAGAAGATCACAGCGATCTCATGACAGTGGCAGTTGCTATGACTCTTGTACAAGCGACTATGATCGTCGAAGACAATTCAACTTTGGTCATGGCTCCAGGTGAAGAAAAGCAACCACTAAACATCGTTTTTGCTGAGCACACCGAGGAACTGTCCTTCCCTCAGATCTACCTTGGTCAAGCCCTGAAGATTTCACCGGATGCTGGCCCTACTCCATGTCAATGGCATCTAGTGAATGCAGGCGCCGAGACAGGCGAGGTGCAGTTCCTAGGCCCACGCTCTACATGGCCATGAAAGTGATGCCCTATAGGGTCACTTCGTTGATGGCCACGATGTTCAGGAACAAAAGCTCACTTCTAAAGGCACTCCAGCTGATCTACAAGGCAAGGACTTTCTCGAGAAAGCTGTCAACCATAACATGACCTACTTGGAGGGTATCCCAAACACAAGCGACCTACTGGCACCAGAAGAAGCAAGATATCTTTGCCATGATTCGACAACTGGGCAAGCCAATGGCCTTCTTAACTCACTCAGCTTCGGAAGTCCACTGGACCGGCCTAATGAAGTTACTACAGAGGCTCCGGGTTGACCCAACTGAAGTGGTTCCTGACACTGAAACGCTGACCGTGACCGGGTGCTTTGAGATGGTGAGAAACGATTCCATTGTGTGTTCTCTATACTTTGATCACAAAGTTACAGTAATCATGTCCATCCTCTGCAACAAGCAGATTTGCCCCTTAAGTCGCTACTACATGGTTGACTACTTCAAGCGCGTCGAGTTTCAGCACCGAGGCAGTGCTCATGCTCACATTCTACTTTGGCTTAATGACTCCCCTGACGAACTAGAGAACATGCACGACACCATAAAGATGGCGGAAGAACTCTTGCCAGTGAACCTGGACTTGGTACCACGACCTCGTAATCAGACGCACCAACACACACATATATGCTACAAGAATGGTCGCACTAAGTGCCGTTTCAACGCTCCCTTCTGGCCAATGCCCTAGACCAGAATCGTCACTCCACTAACACCACCCTTGACTGAAGAGGACAAGGCATACCCCAAGGGGCTCAAAGAGTGGTACGACAAGATCTGCGAGGTCCTCGAAGATAGTCTATGAATGCATGGAGGACTTCTGGTCTCACAACAACATTGGCAGCATGTCCGACTACCTAGAGATCGTAGAGATCGTCCGAGACCCTCGTTGATGCTAAAACGTTCGCCTGCTCAAGCGAAAGTCAACTACTTCAGCCCATGGGTGGCTTCTGTCTTGGACTCCAACATGGACATCCAAGTCGTGCTTGACGTTTATGGCTGTGCTGCCCACGTTGTCGAGTACGTTAACAAGGCTAGCAAGGGAATGCCAAACCTTCACCAAGAGATTCAGAAGATCGCCCAGGGATCCCCGGAGTCACAGATCACCTACAGTAAGGCCATCCGCGAGCTCAACCTGAAGATGCTCAACGCAGTCAAAATGTCTGCTCAAGAGGCTGCATGGTTCCTGCTTCAGTTGGGCATGTCTGCGAAGTTAAGACATGTCATCCACATCAACACCTAGTGGCCTGAGAACAGGAATAGAGTAAGAAAGACAAACAACGGGGTGGATAGGGAAGGCATTGAGGCGTCAAGTACCAACATCTCGAAGAATACGTCAGTCCAGCGTTACGAGGACAGCCCACCAGAGCTTGAAGACCTCACCTACGCCAACTACATGGCCACTACAGACCAGCGACAAACACCAAACGTCAGCTGTTTTCAAGTGGCACTCATACGCCGAGTCAGATACCATCAATTTCAAGCAAGAACACGTGTTCCTCTTCTACCCATTCAGAAGAGAGGTTGACATTCTAGACTGCAACAAGTTTGCTGAAATCTTAGACTCCAACTACCAAACCGTCATGGAGGTGAAGCAGAAGTACACTGCACTGTGCGATCGCCTCACAAATGAAAGCGACGAATGCGACCACAATTCAAGTCTCACCAAGTGGAGCAGATGCAACAACTTAGAAAAGAAGCATCTACAAGCACGGATACAGTCGTCAGGATGGTCAATCTCACTGACGATTCTGACATCAGGCTCGGTACTGAAGTGGAAGCTGCAGAAGAAAAGGTGGTTCACCCACACTGCCCTGCAGTCCAGCCCTGCAGTCCAATGGACTGCAGGGCTGGAGCCCTGCAGCTCATTGGACTGCCCTGCAGTCCAATGAGCCCTTCGGGGAAGGGGTACGACATCATCCTCTGTAGTGACCTACGTCAACTTCCACCAGTACAAGCCCCAGTGGCCTACTCCCGATCAAGACTTTCCAACGCATTCTTCAGTACTCAAACAATTCCATGGCAACAGTTGCCCTATGCTCTCACTAAGGTTGTGCGCCAAAGCGACGAGACATTCCCTTCGCTTCTCACAAAGATTGGTGATGGAACCCAACTGACGGCAATGAAATTGGCACTGATTGAGAGTCTGTTCGTTTTGCATGCAATTGCCAAAGCAGTGGGATCAAGCCCGATCAAACTACTACTCCAACGCTGACACAGGCACATACAATGCGTTTCTGTTCGAAGAGAGTGGAGCAGAACGAACCTTCTTCAGCACCACTGACCACATAGTCGGTACAAGACCCACTGAAGAGCAACAGAAAGCTCGGGACAAGGTTGACTCCCTAAAGAAGGAAGACACAAGATGCCTTCTGCCGGATGTGACGCTCTGCTTGAACTTCGTGGAAAACCTGTTTTAACCCTTCGTTTCAACGCGGCCGACCATCTTCATCACTGTGCGTCAGGACAGCACCGGCCGGGCAAGGAGGGAAGTCTCCTTCAAGGGGGAAGCGGAAGCAACGACGGGAGCGCCATCTCAAAAGCCTCGTTGATGTTCTGTAGCTATCTGGCCCACTCAGTGTATTAATTGCAAGTATAATAAATAACATGAGTGTTCACGCTTTGTCGTCTTTACCTTTGTTCCCTCGAGCACAAACCCCTTTGCGGTTAGTGAGCGGGAACGCTGCATCCGCAGAGTGGAAGTGCGGAGTGGAAGGCTGTCCTACCAATATTTTCACAATTTCCCCTATATGATCACCAGGAACATCGTCATCGACTGACTAGTCAATGGAGCTATGGGGACCCTACGCAACATTCAGAGGGACGTTCAAGGTTGGGGATTCGCGCTGTCTCGAGGGCAGCCTGTGCTGCTCCTTTTCGACTGCTGCGAAACCCTGTCCGCTACCGGAGGCGTGCTACGGCTCTGGACGCTGCCTAACCACCCGCTGGGCCCTCCGGTCTCGCGGGGATCCCGGCTGCACTCCACGGGGGGTCGTGCTACGTGGTCCGCTGATTGGGTTGCGGGGGTGTGACGTAGGGGCGAAGTTGTGCTGTTCGGTAGCGGGTTGCGGGAGCGCGGGAGAGTTGGTGGCGGGCGTGCGACGAGGGCGGAACACGGGCCGACGCAAGCAACAAGGTACGTGAGCGACCAATATTCGCTGTCCCCGAGGCCTTTACCGACGGCCATTCGCGTGCCTTGTCGCACAGGTCCCGAACATCGCAAGCCGAGAGCCTCGCGCCCCGCTCTTGCGGAACCTGCGAGCGCCCGGCGAAACCCACCGAGTGACCGCCGCCGCTGACCCGAGTCAGCCGCGGCTCTCACTAGAGTTTTCCCGCCGCACCGGTCTGCGCGCGCATCGTCTGCGGCCCGCTGTCGGGTGGCGGTGGATGCCAGGTGCGCACGGGTGGAAGGAGTGCCGCATGCAGTGCTTGTGTATGAGTGTACCGCTGTTGTCAGCACAATAAATACGTGTGCTGCAAACGTGCTACTGCTCTTGGATTGAGAGCGCACGAGCGCGGCAAGAGCAGACCGGACCCCTTACGGCTCGGTGCTCGAACCACGCAGTGGGTCTCTCTCTTTGCACGCCTCGGGACATGTAAGGAAGCCCGCTCTTGGGCTACGTGCTGACCCTGTGCGCGGAGGGACTAAGGGAGGTACCCACATTTCTGGCGCCCGAACGTGGGGCAGCGACTGCCTGTGCAATTGCTGCCACGCACGAGCCGAGAACCGGTGTGACCAGCTTGCCGCGCCATGCTCTCCAGTTTTAGGGAGGCGTCACCTTCGACGTTTCTCGCGAACGTCGCCCAGTGGGAAAACTCTATCGTTGCTGGTGATGTTTTAATGTCGGGGAGAGCGGAATCAGCAGCTCAACGGGCTGCAGTGTCGGAACTAACGGAGCAAGCGCAAGGCGTCTCCTCGACACCCGTTCGCTCCGGTTTGAGTCCGCTGGACGGAGAGATAGGTAATGGAGGGCTGCAATCCTTGATGGAAGGCAGATTGCCGAACATGCCGCTGGCTAATGGGGAACACAGAGAGGCCCGCACTACGGAGCAAATGGCTGCTAGCCCGCTAGTACGGAGCGAGGAATTGGTCGCGCCTGATGTTCCTGAGAGCTCGAGGCAGGCGGAAGAGATAGCGCAGCTGCTTGTGTATCCCGAGCATGCTAAGACCCAAAAGGCGGGAGTTCTCAGTGGAGCGCCCGTACCAGACGCGTCAGCGTTGCTGCAGGACGCGACGCGGCTAATACAGTCCTTATCGGGCGCTCTTCAGGCTTCCCTGGAGGCATCCAAGCACTCACGGCCGGCGGTAAAGGTGGCTGTCCCAACATACCGTGGTTACGCCGACACGGTCAGCGTAACTGACTTCATCGAAAGTCTAACGCACTACCAGGCTGCGGTAGCACTGGATGACCGCGAGATGCTCACGCGTATCGTGCCTGTTGCTTTTGTTATCGTTTTTCCATTATATTTATGCATTTGGTATTCATTCATATGTATACCATGTAGCGCAGCGCGTAAGGGCAAGGGGAAAAGGGAGGCTGGTGGAAGGACTCCTCCTTGCAGTGCCATTGCACGTCTGTCGACGGACATACGGCTAGCTTTCCAGACCGACCAGGGCACTTAAGGAGAGAGGAATGTGGGGATTCGCGCTGTCTCGAGGGCAGCCTGTGCTGCTCCTTTTCGACTGCTGCGAAACCCTGTCCACTAGCGGAGGCGCGGTACGGCTCTGGACGCTGCCTAACCACCCGCTGGGCCCTCCGGTCTCGCGGGAATCCAGGCTGCACTCCACGGGGGGTCGTGCTACGTGGTCCGCTGATTGGGTTGCGGGGGTGTGACGTAGGAGCGAAGTTGTGCTGTTCGGTAGCGGGTTGCGGGAGCGCGGGAGAGTTGGTGGCGGGCGTGCGACGAGGGCCGAACATGGGCCGACGCAAGCAACAAGGTACGTGAGCGACCAATATTCGCTGTACCCGAGGCCTTTGCCGATGGCCATTCGCGTGCCTTGTCGCACAGGTCCCGAACATCGCAAGCCGAGAGCCTCGCGCCCCGCTCTTGCGGAACCTGCGAGCACCCGGCGAAACCCGCCGAGTAACCGCCGCCGCCGACCCGAGTCAGCCGCGGCTCTCACTAGAGTTTTCCCGCCGCACCGGTCTGCGCGCGCATCGTCTGCAGCCCGCTGTCGGGTGGATGCCAGGTGCGCACGGGTGGAAGGAGTGCCGCATGCAGTGCTTGTGTATGAGTGTACCGCTGTTGTCAGCACAATAAATACGTGTGCTGCAAACGTGCTACTGCTCTTGGATTGAGAGCGCACGAGCGCGGCAAGAGCAGACCGGACCCCTTACGGCTCGGTGCTCGAACCACGCAGTGGGTCTCTCTCTTCGCACGCCTCGGGACATGTAAGGAAGCCCACTCTTGGGCTACGTGCTGACCCCGTGCGTGGAGGGACTAAGGGAGGTACCCACAAGGTACACCACTCGAATGTACGTAGTTGGATGTAGTTTGCTAACCGTAAGACTGGCTCTGTGGCTAGGACCAAAGTCCGTCATCATAGACTCTATGACAAGGACATAGACCCAATGTGGGTGCCCATCGAAAGAGTCACGTTCTCCTGCCACCTCAAAGGAAGAGGCATCAGTCGCATACAACTAAAGCGAGACCAGTTCTCCATCACAAACAGCGTAAGCCATCACCAGCCATAAATATCAAGGTGGAACTTTCAAGTCCGTCGTTTACGACTACAGCCCAAAGCACCCACAAGCGTTGGTCTATGTGGCTCTCAGCAGAGTATCCAGCTTGGACAGCCTCTACCTCACTAGGTCAGACAACAACAATCAAGATCAGTCGTCGAAAGGCACCAGCAAGAAGACCACTGGAGACGCCCCTACGACAAACTTCCACCACAGCCTCTCTGAGAACAGAAACAGATCCCTGATGGACGAATCCAGAAGATTAAACGAACATCGTGTCGAAACCATCACCACTAGATGTAACTCACTCATCGAGGCAGCTAAATTCTCAGTCGGTTGTCTCAATGTGTGTTCACTATCCTTACACGGAGAAGACGTCGCCCATGACCATGTCTTCACGAAGTGCAAGATCATATGCCTGACAGACCTGGACAAATGGTGCAATTCAAGTTCGGGGCTACCACTATATCAACAGAGCACAAAGAAGCGAGAATTAGGCAGCTGGAGTAGCCACCTACGCCCACCCTGACGTTCAAGTAACGCCAATCGACTTTGATGACGTACACTTTGACGTCGGAGAGGTGTGTGGCGTCAAACTCTCAACTGGACACTTCAACATCTGCGCCAGACATAGTTTGCCAGACATAGTGAAAAAGAAGAGTGTGGCATTGTCCTCTGATATGCGGGTCAGCCTGTATGAGGTGGCCAGTTTGTGCGGGGCCAGGACTCCTCCCGTTACCACCTGGGACCCCATTGAACACGCCAGCTGGACGAATCCGAGAAAATCAGGCACAGCTTGTATGGCTAACCAGAGTATAACCAGGAAGCATTACTGAAGTTCATCCGTTGGCTTGCGACGTATGCCAGTCCCGACACTGGCACTGAACGTCCATTCAGAGAATGGCTTGAACGTGCTGATTGGGAACAGTCGGGCTGCTCATTATTTGACATGATCGAATATGGGGTGATCAGCGAAGGAGAGATAATAAAAAGACCATTTTAAAGCACAGAAAAACTTGGTGCTAGATGTGATGCCCATCCAGGAACTGCATCAACTTGCGATGAACTATGACACCCAAGACAATACAGCATTTGTGAAGTCAGAGTTTGCGAAAATCTGCATTCCTGTGTCGTCCTCGACATTTATGTACCTCGGACAGGCTTGGCTCTATAGCTTGGCTGGGACCTATTACAAGACATGGCCGGGCAATACCCTCGAAGAAGCGCCTGGCGAGGAGGCGCTCCGAAACGAGTCGACCTTCGGCAAGCTACGGCAGGCTGGTACGCCCTTCCTTATGACTTTTCAAGATTCGACCACCAGCCCAAGACCGACGAGGTTCTCACATTCCATGATGTGCTCATAGGTGCGAAGCCTGAGCCGATGCCATGCAGATTGCCGAATGCCAAAGACGCGGGTTTAGACGAGCCATGCTGCGCTCCCCACCAGGCATAGGAGAACAGCAGACTTTTAAGGTGACCGGTGGCCTGAGGTTCGGCCTCTGCTCTACTTCATGCGTTGGCTCAGGGTGGAACCTAACACTAGGCAAGACTGGAGATAAGCTGGTCAACACTTTCCAACGGCCAAAGGCCCAAGTACGCACCGAGTTGTATGTCCGAGGCAACGACACTGAGGTGCTGTCCCAAAACTACCACGACGTAATAAGGATCAAAATGACCTACGACGCTCTGGGAACCGAGGCAAATGAATTGAAGTTCACCTTGCGGCGAGGCAGGTAAGAGTTCCTGCGTATTGGGACATCAGACCGAGCGAGAGGCTACATGCGCCGTATCGCACCTCTGGCGATTCAGTGGAAACTGTGGAACACTCGAGCTATAGGGCTGTAGGCTGTCGTGGGCCATGTGACCAAAGCACTGACCACATTGAGTAGAAGAGTGGAAAATCCCGAACACGTGAGCTGTTTCCATAAATTCTACGTGGACCGGATGTTGAGGCTGTATGCGATGGACCAAAGGCCAAAACAGATACCTGTGAGGGCCGAAAGACAGGGTGTCGAGCCTTAGGACGGACGCTGGATAGTAAAGCAGTGGCGGCAGCCAACTCTCCCTCCTCTGCGTGTCTTGAACACAACAGGATTACGAGAATGGCAGGTTCAGACTGAACATGAGGGAGGTGGAATCAAGCCGAAGGCATGGAGGACTGCTTGTCGGTGAAATGAAATTTTCAGAAAACCTTGCTGTTACATCCAGTGCACTCATGGAAGGATTTGTTGATCTGGGCCACTTTATACCCAAAACTGACAAACATGATGTATGTGATCATGGGATGGTCATTTGTTTCATGCCATTTGTCGGAAAGTGGACACATATCCTGGCTGTATTTGCCCCTTACGGAAATGTAAGAAACGTAAAAGGAAGCCTGCTTACAAAAATCACGATGGAGGCAGTTATCCAGGCAGAAAATGCCAGATTATTTGTGGATTTCATCACGAGTGATAGTGCATCTTGGGATAGGAAGATGTGGTCAGTGATGGAAACTGGAGCAACTCCTTCATTCACAAGTGAAAGGTGCAGCATACAGTTGAAGCACGCTGCTCACTTCAATTTCTGTGGGACTTTCAGCACCTGATTAAATGCTTAAAGAATGGGCTCCTGAAGAGCAGTTTGAACAAACTAACAGGCGAGGTAACACAGATCTATTTTTTTCATTGCCTTTCACCTTTTGCAAGTAGGTCTAGTTTATTTGTCCGGGGCTGTACATAGTGCAAGGTAGGATCATCTTGTTTTTTTGTGTGTGTCACAGATCTCGCTTTGTCCACTGCGTAAGAAGACACTGGAACTTGATGGCTCGAATGCCACTCTTCAAGCTATGCAAGGGTAACAAATCGTCACACCAACCATAACAACTTCGAGAAAGTTGACGTATGCATTGCAGCTGTTCAGTAAATGGTGAATGGTCTTCGGTTCTATGAGAGAGAGAGCTAGAAAGCAACTGTGGAAGCATCTGACCGGTGCTTATCTTCTTAGGATAAGTTTACACACAACAGCTCTTTTTACAATGCAACTATCTTGCACAGAAAAAAATTGCGACTCTTTATTTGACCATAAACTGAATATATAAAACACTTAAGAGATCACTGCAGAGACTGCACTGGAGAAATGTCATTAGCGTTTGCTGTAATGTTGGTGGCTCCCAGTCGACGACTTTCTACACTTACTTCCCCACTCCGTTAAGATCCGACCGCTACTCTTTGATCTGCAATGCTACCACTCGACGATGTGTACATTTTTGATTGCGGACATTTTCCAAAGATGTTTTACGGACATGTTTACTGGACATGACATAGCCTAGTAATGCTTTCACATTAATAAAGTCTTTCTTGGTGTGTTTTCTGTTGCAGGATGATCCAAGGCCTCGTTGAAATAATGACATCCAGGTTTCCAAGACAAGCCCCGCAGCCAGAATCGGCTTCTGAAGAAAGGCTGTTCAGGTTTTGATGTACCTCACTGAATGGGAGCTGTATGCAGGTGGTCGAGGTGGCTTCCTGTCTGCATCTACTGCTGTCGGCAGTCACAGTTGCATGTGTTCTGCCATTACTGATGTATCTGATGAAAAATGTCAGCTACAGACACCTGATTACCTCAAAGCTGAGCTAGAACCCAGATGAAAATATATCCGGTCTAGCACGATAATCAAGTGGTTGCCATACCCATCCAACACCCCAACAGTTTCTCATTACCGTCTCTTGCCTGAGTTTCTGTGGATTTGCCAGATCTGTTACGAATGGAAATGCAGAGACTGGTGTCTCACAGCCCTCTTTGAGCCAGACATGATGGAAGGCTCAAAGCCTGGCAAAACTGATATGATCCAGAGTCTTCTCAGTGATCATGGCATTCCCGCTGAACATCAATAGCAGAGCCCTGTACCCGACCACACCTCCTGCGCTTCACCAAGAAGTGACGATTGGCTCATTTTTTACATTTGCTGTTATGTTGCCAGGCAATTTCTGTTGAAATTGGAGTGTGACGAGTGCCAAAAATTGCTTCTCAGAAAGAACGAGGATGTTGACCGTCCTGGTGCAGCTCAATACACCAGGCTGCAAGACAATGGTGGCCTAATGCACCCAACCGGATGGCTTTTCAGGTTTATTCAGGGGTTAGAAAACCTTTTCACAGCCACATTCAGTACACAAGAGCTGCATCATAAGAGCATGATGGACGTTCTTGCTTTTATTAAGAGAAATAAGCAAGACAGGATAAAATGGGGCAGCCTTGCAGAATTCTTGACAGTGCAGGTTGTAGCTTTTTATGTAACCACAAGGCTGCACTTCTTTGTAAAGCTACTAGACAATTCCAAAAACAAGAGTCGGAAGACTTCAAGATATTTGAAGTTGAGCCACATAAGTACGTGCAAACAGTATTGTGTAGTCTCTGCCATGGAACTCTTGCTGTATATATGTTTTTTTAATTTGCACCAATACTGGGGCTGAAATAAACTCCTGTCTGCAAGAAGGTCACTCTTCGTGAATGTGCATGCTCATCACGTGCTTCAATGATATTGCTAGAATGCAGCAGTATGCATGACTCCAGCACATCGACACTTTGTATGTTTTGAACATGCCTCGTGACATTTATTCTTGTACCTCATTGGGCCCTGAAGGCATGAGAGCACGGGGTATTTTTTTTTATAAAAAAGTGACATGTGATCACGCGAAACAATGGTACAATGGTCAAGGCAAAAACGTCAAAAACGTCCCCGGAGGACTGCGCCCACAGCGTGGTCCACGGGGTCCCTCTCAGCCACTCATACAAAGACATCAAGGATCATCTCAGTCAAGAGCGGAACCCTCCCATCCTCGACTTTACATGGGCTCAACAGACCCTCGACTCCGTGGAGTGGACGAAACGGGCCCTCCTCCACTCAAGGAGCCGTCGCGTTTCACGAAGCGCACTCGGCATTTACTCCGCGGAGGAGCTCCTCGAAAAATCGTCCTCGACTCGAGATTTTACGCAGTAGGCAAATCGGTGTCTGGATGCAAGGGTATGGAGAAATTTCTGACACGCAAACGCCGCGCAGCTGCGAAATAATAACGTACGTTGTCGGTTTGCATGATTATTGGCAGTGATTGGGCATTTTAACTCGCACAAACGCATCCCTCTTCGCGTTTTGTGAAGTGTGTCCCTGCGAGCCAATTGAAGCCAGTCGGCGAGCCGACCGGAGCCGTTCGCGCTAGCGTTGGTGGGTCGCAGTTTGGCTGTTTGGCGCGATCGTCCGATTGAACATCCGTTCTTTTCAGCTTGCGGGCGTTTCATTAGGAATGAGCAGCACGCAGGACAGTGCGAACGAGACTGCCGCGGACGGGCAAGGGCGGTTCGTGTATACTCACGAGGAGCAAGAGGTGCTCAATGCACTGGTTCGTAAATATGAGCTCATTATTGAGTGTAAGCAAACGAACAGTGCTTCCCTGCATGCCAAAACGAAGGCCTGGCAGAAAATCTGCACTGAATATAATAGTCAGCCAAATATCCGACCGAGGACTGTGAAACAACTAAAGAAGAGGTGGGACAACGAGAAATCCCGCTACAAGAAGAAAAGATCGGAGATCAACTGAGATGTGCACGCATGATGTATATTGCGGCATAACAGTGCAGCAGCAAGCAAAATTTCAGTTTTCATGCTTATGTGGATTACGCGTTGGCACTGTAAATTGTCGCACTTTTCACCAGGCACATTTTTAGGCGCATGTGCTACGATCTCGTGACTGTGCAAATGTATGGATATTGATATCGCTAATCTGTAAACTGCTTAGTCACGAGACGTAAAGATGTAAAAATAGGTTGCAAGATTCTCTGTGATGGCTGTCATCTGACCAATGACACGTACTCGCGATTAAAGAACACCTTTTCATATGCTAGGAGGTTTGAGCACCATGTGCGAATTAAATGAGGAGCTTTCGTTTCCCAATACCAGTTTAACGGTTAACTGGTATTTGCACTGTAATGACAGTGCATTCAGCCATGTAATGTTGTGCACTGTCTTTGCATATGCATTTGCTGTTCTACGAGAACTAACACTGACGACCCAGTCTATTGTTTTCTTTACAAGCTTGTTATGTGCTGAACTAATTGCTTTCAAAAATTATTTTTACATTTGTGGAATGGTTGTGCAATTCGGATCAGTGCCAGATGTGCCGTTTTTTCATTCTGAAGTGAATGCTTGTCTTAAGAAGTTATAAAGGCTCATGGGAAAAGAAATTGTTGACTGCTGGGTTTGTCATCTTTTCCTCTGTTCCATAAGCACATTCCATTTATCTGAACAAATGACACAGTGCACATGTGACGTCTGTCCTGTTTCAGGTGGCGGGTCGCAAACATGCCGACCAATGAGCCCCACTCTTGCTCAAGTGGGGGCCATTGCGTCCCATATGGAGACTTGGCTCCACAACCCCTATGACAGCGACGCAGCAGCGCAGCCGGTCCTATCTTTGGAACCAGCTCATATGTTTGAGGCGATGGTCCACGATTACTGGACTGATGACCCCGGTAAATATGACCTGAAGATCTCAGCCAATATGTATTCCTTTCGATGACTAGGAACAAGAAACGCATTATGAAGTAACTGAAGCTACCATGTTTCAAATATTTGCATGATAAGAGGACGGAGCACTATGATACATATAATAAACGGAGAGCCGAGGATTGCAACGCTTCCATCTCTGTTTACAATATTTCCAATAATACTTATTTTTGCTGTACTTACCATCTTAAAGATTTTAGTGCTTATGTCAGGACTTGATGATCTTTTTGATCTGTTACAATCGTACTTGTGCCAGTTGTTTCTCCTGTCGTATGAAATGCATTATTTTTTTTTTCTGTACCTGTCTGTGAATGCCATCTTTTGTTTGCCTCCTATTAAGTGCTCCTATCTATTTGCTTCCCACGTGTTCAGTGTCAGGGAGCTCTTGACGTAGAAGTTGTACCTGATTTTAAGGAAGTAATTCTGCACTCACAATACAACTCCTGAAGGTACAGCTCTTGCTGAAGGTACAGTTCTTGGCAAAGTACCTGCTGAAAGGACTGGAGGACCAAAAAGTGGATGTACGTGTCGTGACACACTTTCTCGCCGTGGCCGCCAAAAATGTCAAGTACACCCCCACAGAAGAATGGACCTCCCAGGGAGTTCTACTTGCCAAGGCAAAAGAAGAGGTTTCCGTCGCAGATCTGCTTGACATCAAAACAACCCAGTTGGATAACCCTCCTGAACTCGTGCAATCAACAAAGACATGGACTGAAGCTCAAGTGCTTGTCACAATATGTCTGATCCACAGATTAGCATCCGTTCATGACAAAGCTCTGGGTGAGTACAAGACTGTTCTGAAGGAGAAGTGCAAAGCCCTCGGGAAGGGTTACCCCTTCAATTGTGATTATGACAGATTCGATCCCTTGCCGCTGAGCAACACAATTGCCATCTCTTGGTTAAGCTACAAGCCATACTGCCAATTGGTTGCAGCGTACGATATGTTCATGCAACAGTTTCCCTCTCACGAACTTTACAGAATCAGGATGGGAACGCTCACCTCCCGTTTGAAAGACTGCGCTGCATTACTCGATGCAGAGCACATGGAAAGGCTGGTGGGACTCTCATCCGTGGACTGGAGTTTGTGGGTGTGGTCACTGCAGGTGGCCAAGGAGTACGAAGAGCTCGTCACCGTCGCTATGGAGGTGACCGAAACGAACGGTTACTTTTTTTACTTTCGCGACCTTGGCCTGGCGGAGAGATCCGTTCTTTCCTCCAACTACTGTTCCAGAAGGTACAGAACTGTTCTTCAGCTTTGCCACCTCAGGAGCAAGGCCCTGCAGAAGCAACTAGAGTGGCTTCATCACCTGCAGCTGCTTCAGCTCCTGCTGCTTCTTCAGTTCCTGTAGCTGCTCCAGCTTTTGCAGCTCTTGCTGCCCTGCAGGCAAGGCTTCCTTTGCCACAACCTGACAAGGATACCTTGCCACTGCAAACACCTCCTGCAGCATCTGTGTCGCAACACGAGGCATCACAGCCAAGTGAAGCAGCAGCACAGAGAGGCGGGCGAATAGCTGCACTGCAGCGCATGTTTGCTCCAGAGGCAGAGCAAAGAGTCTCTGCATTCCAGGAAGAACAGAGGCGCAGGAATGCGGAGCACCGCCTTCAGATGCGCATCCTGCATCGCCAGATGGCCCACCAAATAAAGTGCCAAAAGATGGAAAGGGACATTCTAGCGGTTAAGCTAGAAATACAGAAGCGAAAACTGGAATCGCTTAATTCACGACCGCAAGAATAAGCCATAGGCACATGGTCTTGCATCTTCGTGCTATTAAATAGATGTCAACAGGATAACACAGGACAATGATACCTAGTAAAAACAGAAATTGAAAATTGGTTTTTGAAGAAAGGAAACGGCACAGTAACTGTCTCACATATCAGTGGACAGCCGGACGACCACTGCCACAAGGGAAGGGAGGAAGATGGGAGTGAAAGAAAAGAGAAATTAAAGGTACGCTACTGCTCCGCTCCAGAGTAATTTCAACCACCTGTGGATCTGTAACATGCACTGACATCACACAGCACATGGGTGCCTTTTTTCTTTGTTTGCCATGGCCACTTTCAAAGCAGAGAACATTAGCACAGCAGCCAAGTACCCTAACCACTGAGCCACCGGGGCTAGCAATTGTCCTGTGTTGTTTCGCATTCACTCCTGTCTGTTTCTTGAATAGCACAAAGATTCAAGACCATGCAAAGAAGCAGATAGCTCTATTTGAAACAGTATTACTGTAATCATATGCTCTTTGCGCAATGCCATAGCATGCATTTCATTGTTCAGTGATTTTGGCATGACAACTCTCGTATTTAATTTTCTGTCACCCACTGTTCATGCAGCAGCCATATAAGGAATGTCTATTCGCTTCTTTTGAGGTGCATGTTTAGTTTTCTTTTGTACTTTCCACACAGCCATTCCCACACCTTCAGTTTATCGTATCATATGTGGTGTTTAACATCCCAAAGCTGCACACAGTCTATGGGAGACACCGTTGTGGAGGCCTCGGTATTGGTTAGCTCACTCTGTATTCTTTAATGTGCACTGACAGCACATACCATGTGGGCATGCCGCATACGAAGTTTCCACCCAACTCCAGACTTCACCCTTGATCTACCTTGACCTGTTTTCGTGCCTTGCCTTAAGTGCCTGAGCAGTCTATGCTTATGTTAACTATCAGTAATTCTGTCATGAGTAGTTATATGTTTTTCTATGTTTCTACAGGAACGCCATGCAGTGTACACTTGTTCATTCATTTTATACTCCCACTTAATGCAAAGCAAGTATTTTGGCCTCACAGTTGGCCTCCATGCAAACCATCGACCTACACCTCCAGGCCCAGCTGCGTGCTCAGCAGCAGGCCCAAACCTCTACTCCGGCGCCAGCTGTCCCGGCTGTTCCTACCTCCACTCTTCCATCGCCACCTCTCTCTACTCACGAACCACCAGCCAAGAAGTGGGCTGCAACTCCTGCTACCTCCCTGACCACAGTAACCCTGGCTGAGAGGTCCCCAGTCCTACCTCCCAAATTCGAACAGCTCATGGAGGCCAGGAATCAGGTCGCGGTGCAGACAGCCATCCAGGCTTTCACCAATAAATTCTCCAACCTCATTACTCATCTCGACAAATTTGCTTGCCAAAGTGACGAACAATTTAAGGAGCAAGAGCCTCGCTCGCCGCACGACAGCTTGTGCTGCCGCGCGACATAAAAAGAAGGCCCAGCTCCACACCCTAACTCCTGCACGGGAAACGACACCTTCAGTGATGGCGAGACCATGCAGCTCCCCACCATCTTGCAGTGGAACTGTCGAGGCTTTGGTTCTAAGTAGGGGCTGGTTCACCAGTTCCTAACTTGGGCAGGTGGCCCGGATGTGCTTGCGCTGCAAGAACCCTCCAATCCATTCACCCTACCCAGCTACATGCCCATTGGCCCCGTTTCTCCTACACCCCCTCGGGTTGCGTTTCTTGTAAGCTGTGCGCTCACTACCACCTCCCACCTCTCAGACATCCTCGAAATAGATCACCTCCTCATCAAACCCGTGCCACAACGCACTCGGGACAACAGTCTCTTCATCCTCAACACATACAGCCACCCGAAGTGCTTGCGGCATGACTTCGAACGACTATTCATGCTTGACAAGCGCGTCACACACAAATTTGCCCTCCTAATTGTAAGGGACTTCAACGCCCCACACGCGGCCTGGGGCTACACAGCCGACACCCCCAAGGGGCGAGGGTATGGCTCACAGCTCAACAGGCCGGCTTCTCTCTCCTCACAGACCCCACCACCTCTACCCACATCGGGAATGTCTGCGCAGACGCTACTCCCGACCTCACCTACGCCCACCGCCTCCCTCCCGCTGCGTGGTGTAACAGCCAGGAGAATCTCGGTAGTGATCATTGCATTATTGAGATTCTCCACAGGAAAACTCACGACGAGATGAAGAATAGATTTTTCTAAAATTAACAATGCACAAATCTTTCTACAGCACTTGAAGCTTGCATCAATCGATTGATTGCATTGTTGATTTTACAAAAATCGATTCTTCATCTTGTCGTGGCCGCCGCCGTGGCTCAGTGGTTATGGTGCTCGGCTGCTGACCCGAAAGACTCGGGTTCAATCCTGACCGCGGCGGTTTAATTCGGATGGAGGCGGAATTCTAGGGGCCCGTGTACTGTGCGATGTCAGTGCACGTTAAAGAACCCCAGGGGGTCGAAATTTCCGGAGCCCTTCACTACGGCGTTCCTCATAGCCTGAGTCGCTTTGGGACGTTAAACCCCATAAACCAACCAACCAACCAACCATCATCTTGTCGTGAGTTGCTTCCTGTTTGTTGGTATCACTATTAGTAACCATGTACGCATTGCAGGGCATTTTTCACTTGCTTGATAAGGAGGGCCAGCCCAGTGTTAGCTTCACTTATGTTTTTCATGTTTTAGTGCTGAATTCCAAGATCGCATAATCTCGAGTTTATCTTGTGCAATCTACCGGGCTTGTCACAGAGGGCACTTAGATACGGCTTGCGTTTTCCTGAAAAATAAAATTGTCAGTCTGCGCTTCTAAGTGTCGTGAAATTTTTGCACCGTGTGCTGTGTTGTCGGATGCTGACACGAAAAAGAGACACGTTACTGACAAAGCGCGGGCTCTCAAGTGTAAGCTAGCAGGTACTCTCGTGTCGAATTTTGTCAACATGGCGTGCACAGAGCAAAAGTGAACAACTATCTAGGCCAGTCTGCTGCCTTTTCTGCAGAAGAACGACTGCTCCAGAGCGGAAACTTGGCGACCCCATCTTCGATCCCCCAAGGTGTGTCGGCTGGTCCCAGGGTCATCTTCTTGGCACCACGTGCACGGCCTTCATCCCTTGCATCGGCATTAACTTCTGGCGAAAGGAACGTGCAAACCTGCGCCCGCGCTACGTCTTCCTTTCGACGGCAGCGGATCGTCGACATATTCAAGCCCCTCGTCGTCTTGGTTCGACACTCCGTCTAGACTCTCTCGGAGCTCTACGCCAGGGACTGCCATCGCCACCACTTTCCAGGCCGAGGGCAGCCGTTGCTTTGGAGACTTCACAACTAGAAGCCATCCCTGCATCGAAGAATTGTCAGCTATGTTCCCGGCACCCACAACGCCATCAAGACAATGACCACACGACTGACAGTTCTGATTGTTGCAAGCTGGCTGCTCCGTGATAACTGCCTTTCCAGGCCGAGGGCAGCCGTTGCTTTGGAGACTTCACAACTAGAAGCCATCCCTGCATCGAAGAATTGTCAGCTATGTTCCCGGCGCCCACAACGCCATCAAGACAACGACCACACGACTGACAGTTCTGATTGTTGCAAGCTGGCTGCTCCGTGATAACTGCCTTTCCAGGCCAAGGGCAGCCGTTGCTTTGGAGACTTCACAACTAGAAGCCATCCCTGCATCGAAGAATTGTCAGCTATGTTCCCGGCGCCCACAACGCCATCAAGACAACGACCACACGACTGACAGTTCTGACTGTTGCAAGCTGGCTGCTCCGTGATAACTGCCTTTCCAGGCCAAGGGCAGCCGTTGCTTTGGAGACTTCACAACTAGAAGCCATCCCTGCATCGAAGAATTGTCAGCTATGTTCCCGGCGCCCACAACGCCATCAAGACAACGACCACACGACTGACAGTTCTGATTGTTGCAAGCTGGCTGCTCCGTGATAACTGCCTTTCCAGGCCAAGGGCAGCCGTTGCTTTGGAGACTTCACAACTAGAAGCCATCCCTGCATCGAAGAATTGTCAGCTATGTTCCCGGCGCCCACAACGCCATCAAGACAACGACCACACGACTGACAGTTCTGATTGTTGCAAGCTGGCTGCTCCGTGATAACTGCCTTGGAAAGTGACATCATCTTTATCGTCGTGAACAACGCCACTACCAGCTATATAAGGACTGCATCGCCTGTTTCCCTGGGATTTGCGACCACGCGTGGCAACTACTGAGCGCCTCTTCTTTTCACTGTTATAGCCATCAAGACAACGACCACACGACTGACAGTTCTGATTGTTGCAAGCTGGCTGCTCCGTGATAACTGCCTTGGAAAGTGACGTCATCTTTATCGTCGTGAACAGCGCCACCACCAGCTATATAAGGACTGCATCGCTTCTGTTTCCCTGGGATTTGCGACCACGCGTGGCAACTACTGAGCGCCTCTTCTTTTCACTGTTATAGGTATGACGTCTTAATCACTGTCCTTAATACTGTAGTCGATTTTATGTGGTCGTGATCCCCATTGTGGTTCGCTGTGTTGTACCCGTGTAACGCTATGGGCATTGATGTAAGCACTTACAGGGCCCGTATCGGCTCCTTTCTACCGTTTCGGCAAAGTGTGAGCAGAAAACCTGAGCGCTTCGGTGCAGGATGTAACTTCATAAGCGGTGTTTTTCCTAAGCCTGCCACAATGTTAGCATTGATGTGCATTGCTGCACTATTGCTCTGTGCTGGTGATGTCGAGGCAAACCCTGGACCGAAGTTGGATGATGTTCAGACATTGCTGAACAAATTCCAAAATGAAAATGAAGAATACTTTAGCAGCACCAAAACAGCACTTGATGAAATGCACAAGGCTATTGAAGACTTAAAAGACAGGGTTGGTGTCATTGAAAGAAGCGTGAGTAGCGTACCGAAAATTAACGACGATGTTTGCACTGTCAGCGGTACTGTTGAAGATGTTAAGTGCTCATTATCGCAAACGCAGAGAACACTGACTAATGTCGTTGATGACTTGAATAATCGAATGAGACGGAACAACGTGCTCGCTAAAGGTCTTCCCGAACTTAACAAGGAAGACTACGCGGAAACAGAGCGAGTTGTTCGTGAGTTCCTCTCACCTCACCTTGGTGTCGAGATAGGCGAAATTGAACGTGCACATCGTATAGGAAAACGACGCGCTGGCGCTCACCGGCCAATCATGATCAAATTTTTAAATTTTAAGGCAAAAAATGAAGTCCTCCGCAATGCCCATAAGTTGAAAGATGTTTCGCCCAAGGTATGGCTGGAAGAAGATTATTCCGCGCAAGTTCAGTTAGAACGTAAAAAGCTGCGGGACTTCGCCAAAATCAACAAAACTGAAAATGAGCGCTATGCTGTCCATTTTAATAAACTCAAATTTCGCGACACTTTGTACCGTTATGATGCTGCAACTGACCAAGTTGTGCAGGTTTCAACGCTGGATTCTACGCACGATGCCAGCCTGTCGGAGTGACAGGCAGACCGAAATGCAGTAAAACAAAAAACCGCATGCAATGTATCCATCCTCATGGCCAATTTCCGTAGCTTACTTCCTAAACTTGATGTGACGAAAGCAATGATGCACACATGTGAAGCTGATATTGTTCTTGGCACTGAAACCTGGCTGACAGGAGACGTACCAAATTCTGATCTGTTGTTCCCAAGCCATTTATCAATATTCCGCAAAGATAGACTGACTTCGAGAGGAGGAGGCGTCATGATCGCGGTAAGAAGCGACTATCAGCCATCTCTGTTTCCTCTTGGCACGCCTCTTGAACTGCTGTTTGTGACGTTACGGTTTAGTGGTATCACTTATGTAATCGGTGTTTGTTATCGACCACCTGACTGTTGGTCAAATTTTGTTGAATATTTTCATTGGGCCATTGAATGCATCTTTAACAAATTCCCGAAATGCATCCTTATTTTAGGAGGAGACTTTAACTACCCTGCCATTGACTGGCGTGTATCATTTGGAGATTCCCAGGGTAGCCTGTATCACTGTTCCAACTTTCGCAGTACTCTTGACTTGTTCAATCTAACTCAGCTGGTGCATGAGCCAACACGTGGAAAACATATCTTGGATTTGATCTTTACTAATCAACCTCACAATACAGAAGTGCATGTGTTAGAATGTGTTAGCGACCATAGCTTTGTACACTGTTTACACCCGATACAGGCTCACACAAAAACAGCCGCTAAAAAATATATCCTGAACTACGCCAGAGCGGACCAAGACAAAATGAGCCGAATGCTAGCTGACTTTGCAACCGCATTCCATCATAACTTTGAGGAACGCAGCACAAATGAAAACTGGATAATGTTTCGAGACAAGTTGAAGGAAATTGAAGCAGTTTGCGTACCAAAAATTCAGATCAAGACAAGAGTTGACGCTCCTTGGTTCACGAAGGAAATCAGGAAGCATCTGAACAGAAAAAAAAGGGCATACAGAAAGGCTACTCAGGCTAACGCACCCCGTGATTGGCAAAGGTATAAAGACCTATCATCTGTTGCGGAAAAAAGTATAAAAGAAGCAAAGGATCGCTTTTTTAATCATACGCTTTCGAACCTGTTAAAAACAAACCCGAAAAAATTCTGGCGTGTTGTCAATCCTAAAGATTCAAGCGAGTTAATAACACTAAAGGAAGTAAATGGAAATTTGGTCCCCGTAGAAGCAAGTGCGGAACATCTAAACAGTCATTTCAGCCAAGTATTTACAGACGAGGCACCTATTTCCGAGCACTTTCAGCTTCCCTTTCCATGCATTGCTTATCATTCTAATCCTATCACTATCACAACAAATGGGGTTCTTCGGGCGATTGATAGGCTTCCATTAAATTCTAGCCCTGGTCCTGATGGCATAGGCACAAAACTTCTAAAGCTAACTTCTCATGTGTCGGCATTATTGTTATAACTTTTATTCCAGCAGTCTTTGAACAGTAGCTGTGTTCCAGACGATTGGCGAACTGTACTCATTATACCAATATTTAAGTCTGGAGATATTACAAATCCCAACAACTACCGACCAATTTCTCTTACTTCAGTGTGCTGCAAGCTACTGGAACATATAATATTTACCCACATCATGAAACACCTTAATGCAAATGACCTGCTACTTGAAAATCAGCATGGTTTTCGGTACCGGCATTCATGTCAAACCCAATTATTTGAATTAGTCACGGATCTACATTCTAGAATTCATAGCGCCTTGTACACTGACGCAATTTTTATTGACTTTTCAAAAGCCTTTGATCGGGTAGCTCACAGTCGCCTTATCAAAAAGGTGCACAACTTGCAGCTTGATCATGATACTACAAAGTGGATTGAAGAATTTTTAACAGGCAGCAATCCGTATCTACTAATAACATCGTATCTGAAACTAAAAATGTTAAATCAGGTGTACCTCAAGGATCCGTCTTAGGTCCACTTCTGTTTTTAATTTATATTAATGACATCGCTTCAGACATTAGCTCCTCCATACGTCTTTTCGCTGACGACTGTATCATTTATAGGGAAATAGCTAATCCTAACGACGTTGTTGTCTTGCAAACAGATCTAGATAGGTTACGTACTTGGTGCAGTGTTTGGCAGATGGAAATAAACACCGATAAAACCAAACAGATGACTTTCTCTGCACTCTCTAAAACACCAGTAAACAATTACAGCATAATTAATAGCGTCATTGCGCGCTCATCAACTTTCAAATATTTAGGCGTTGTTCTTTCCCCGGACCTAAATTGGCATAGCCACATAGAGTATATTACTAGCAAATCTTTGAAAAAATTAGGCCTGCTTAAACGTCGTTTATCTCTAGCTAACCCTGACACCAAACTGCTGGCTTACATATCTCTAGTTCGGGCATCATTGGAATATTGTTCGGTAGTATGGCATCCCCACCAAGAAAACTTATCTAGATCTATAGAATCAGTGCAAAATAAGGCAGCACGCTTTATTTTACGGTCGTACTCTCCATTTCAGAGCGTTACTGCAATAAAACAGTCTCTAAATCTTCTGGACCTCAACATACAACGCAAATTCTTTCGCCTATCGTTCCACTCCCTCTACTACAACCATTCATCTTTTGCTCGGAGGCACATCACAGCAGCACATCACATATCATCTCGAACCGACCATGCGCATAAAATTCAAACAATATTCGCCCGCACAAAGAAATATCAAAATTCCCCGTTAGTCTTGGCTATAAGGGAGCGGAATGGTTTACCTGCTAGCATTGTAGCTATCACTGAACCATCATCTTTCCGTTCAGCGCTACTAACATTTCTTGAATCAGGCGCAGCATTGTCGTCTGTTTGAACTTGTCGCCTTGTACCACTGCTTTGTCGTATGCATGTACATATTATTTTTGTTTATTGCCCAGTGCACCATGCCCACGATGTATAAAAAAAACCGAATTTGATAATTAACACCTAGTTCTTTTGTTCTCTATCTGTATTATGCATGAAGTGAAGCTTGAGTAGTTGTGTTATTTGCTGTCCCCCCCTATGTAATGCCCACCCGGGCCCTTAGGGTATTTAAATAAAATAAATAAATAAATAAAATGTGTCTCCCTGGCGTCCTAACCCTGGCGTCCCTGGCGTCCCAACTAGCCCGGCAAATCCTTTTGTACTAGGAGACACTGCTGTGACTGTCGTGGTCAACACAGACTATCTATTGTATGCAGCACATTTCACAGCACTACCCGCCAACGGAGTGGAGCGTGGCGAGACTACTGCGAGGAGGAAGCGGCATGGGTGTACGTGGGTGTGTGACGCCACAGAAAGATCTCCCCTCACTTTTCCACCCTACTTCTGCTGATGCAGTGGTGATCAATGAAGGCACATATGACGCGCACCATTCTGGCGCCACCTATGAGTGAGTGACGGTACTTTCGTTCATTCGGTTACACCTATGCCAACGACGGCAACGCAGCTTAGCCCATGAACAGGTGCTCAAGAGCTGTGCTAGAAAAACAGTTGAGAGTGACAGCAGGGACAACACGCAAACAGCATCTATTTCCACGAACCTGCTCCCGCTCACTCGTCGCCTTCATCACTGACCTCCTTACTACTGTCTTCCTTGTATAGTACACAATCTTCTGTGTCATCAAGTGCACTGGAAATGCTGCAGTTTCAGAACAAGCACACAACCAAACTTTGCTGGATGTCATCCCAGGCTGCAGCGATGCAGCTACCAGCAACTCCTAGCTACGCGCCCCTGACGCTGCCTGTTGGAGTTAGCTCACGTGTTTTATAGGTCACATGGAATGCCTGGTTTTCCTGCCATCTCTCTCACTTTGGCCGGTAACACTTCTGTGGTCACTGGAAGTGCCGCTGACCTCTGCGATTTCAGAAACTCTGCCAGTTCTGAATCCACTTCAGGATGGTGGCCTTTCTTCAGGCCCTTGAAGGCCCTCACTGTTGCGGTGCAAACCAAAAGTTGACGCTGCCCCTCAAATGCTGAAAATTCTTTTCGCCTACTCTGAAATCATGACCAGCTTGCAGGTTTGAAGAGTGCTCTGCAGCGTGTACAACCTTTCCCTTTAGCCCCCCTCATCCCTCTCCACCAGTGCAGTGTAGCCGACCAAAACATTCTTCTGGTTAACCTCCCTGCCTTTCCTCTACCACTTTTCTCTTTTTCTTGAAGGCAGCCCTATAACGACACCATCGGCTTGGTGTCATAATTCGGTGAAAAACCACATGTGAAAACTTCCACTGCCGCGGAATGTGCCCACACCACCGCAAGAAGAGAAAACAAGGTCAAAAATGCAGCCAATGCTCGTGCGTGCTTTTATCAGCATGTTCTACGGATAGCAACGGCTACAGTGCTGTCTTCTGATGGAGTTGCACAGGGATGCCACTTGCGCGCTACATTTTTTCGTTTTTATGCGTTGCTGTCATATTTTATAACAACAAAGACAAAATCCCCGAATCTAAGCCAACTTAAGAGTTTCATATCTCGTATCTTTAAGAGAACTATCAGCCTAGATTTGAATAAATGTGGTACTTTCGTCGTCGGCAAACCTTGTCATCACCACATGATCACAACGTCACCGGCGGGCTATAAAGGAGCTGCCTGAATAAATTGTTCGTTCTTGTTGTGTCATTCCTGCGTGATGCTATACAACAGTGGCGATGAGATAGCGTGCGGCGAACTTACGTGCGCAAGAATGAGTGCCGGGCGGCCACCGGAATTCACAGATGTGTTCGGCTAGAGGCTTACTTTGAAGCCCATAGCATCGCGGAACCAGCGAAGAAGCGAGCGCTGCTCATAGCTTCGCTCACAGACAGTGCGGTGCGAGTGGTGCAGTGGCGGTGTCATCCGAAAAAAGTGAATGAGCTGAGTTACGAAGAAGTCGTCCGGTATTTGGAAGACCACTACGCTCCACAAGTTAACGAGATCGCTGCAAGTTATGCTTTCTTCATGCGCTCGCAAAAAGACGGGGAATCTGCCCATGACTTCACTGCGGAAATTAGACGGTTGGCGGAGAAGTGCAACTTCGGAATGTCACTGGAGCGAATGCTATGGGACAGAATTGTGTGCGGTGTGCAAGATGAAGACGTCCGGCGACATTTACCGACTCAACGGAAGCTTACACTAGAAGAGGCGGAAGACTTTGCTGTCTCGGCACAGAAAGCCGCCCAGAACGCCAAAAGCATGCACTCTGCAGAGCCAGGAGAGGTACATTTTGCCCGTCAAAAGAGCCGTTCATCGAAGCCACACCCAAGGCTGGAGAAGCGCGATACATGTGGAAGGTGTGGTGGCGAGTCGCACACCGAGGGGGAATGCAAACACCTTCACACGGTGTGCCACCGGTGTGGCAAACGAGGACATCTGCGTCGAATGTGCCAGTCCAGCACAAGTTTCCTTCGGCACGTATGATGCCAGGGAGGCCAACGACGAATCAATAAGCTCAGTAAACTGAATACTGATAGTACTATCCTAAAATGAGTTGAGCGTTTCTTAAATAATCAGTACCAATATGTAACTGCTAATGATCATAACTCTGCCATTTCCCCTGTAACATCTGGCATTCCACAAGGACCAGCACTAGGACCTCTCCCTTTCCTAATCTGTAATAACGATCTTCCATCCTTGGTTACTTCCAAAGTATGACTTTCCCATGATGATTACGTTTTATACAGAGAAGTTACTAACTCAGGGGATGCAAGTGCTCTTCAAAATTACCTAAAAAATATTGGAACTTGATGCAACACCTAGCTTGTGGAACTAAACATTACAAATGTAAAGTGATGAGAATTACATGCATGACTAAACAAACATTCGTCTCAAAAACCTAGCTCCTCTTTATCAATACGTACGTGTTGCGCCCCTGGCAACTGGAGTCAAAGCGGATAAAGTTGCAGAATTTGTACTAAGGAGCCTAGCGAACAATCGCCTTCGTTTAGTTTAGATGTCCCAAAGCGACTCAGGCTATGAGGGACGCCGTAGTGAAGGGCTCTGGAAAATTTGACCACCTGGGGTTCTTTAACGTGCACTGACATCGCACAGTACACGGGCCTCTAGAATTTCGCATCCATCTAAATTCGACCACCGCGGCTGGGATCGAACCCACATCTTTCGGGTCAGCTGCCGAGTGCCATAACCACTAAGCCACCGCGACGGCTCAATCGTCTTCCCAGTGCGGGACTATCAGAAAGGCTCACTCAAATGTGGCCGGCAAACAGACTACCCACTGGATGTCATTACCAGCAACTTCAGTCCCAGAGCATGCAAGATGCTTGAAGACTTCCTCAGGGCCAACCACCTCTTGATCGATGAAGCTCTGAAAGGCACATGGGAGCACATAACAACCAATAGTGACGTCCTCACCAAAGGTCGGCAGACATGGGACCCCATTAAACAAAGAAGCGTCCCCAGCATGCAAGCTTACCGAGAGACAAACTTTCTGACTCCGAACAAGGCTACAGTCAGTCGACCGACATTACTAGGATTGCTAAGCCTGGATGAGCTCACCGTGAAGACGAGAGAGATGAAAACCACCACAGAAAAAAAGAGGTGCAGGACCACAGGGATGGTAATCAAGGTCATAACAACAAAAACTATTGTCAAAGTAGTGAAACTTGAGAGTGCAAAACTGTACCAAGGCGTGTCTGAGAGAGCCACTAGTTTCTGTGCATACCTAAAGAGTAAAGAAAGAGGGAAGCTGAAAAGACGAGCCATAGCCTCTGCCAACGTGGTTCGCTGGTCACATCACTACATTGTGGAAAAGCTCCACTTGCTGATAAGTCAAACTCTAGAAGGCAGCGGACCGGAGTGGGAGGGGTTGAAAAGAAAAGCAATTTTGCAGGTGTTAAACGCTCTAAGAAACTTCAGAAGAGAAGAGGCAAAGACACTTCAGGCTACTGAGAGCATGACGAAGTACAACGAATGTCTGGCATCAGAGTGCTTTGCCCTCTTTCATGACATAATCACCAGCAACGAAGTCCGCAAAAGACTGAACCTACCCACTCTCCCACAAGAACTGTCAACACTGAAAACAATATTGAGGCACATGTTCTACCTCTTGGACTTCCCGCTAGGGGGCCGTGGAGTATGGACGCACCCCACATCAGCTCCACACAAAAATGACGGAATTCACCATCGCCAGCTTCATCGGCCCAGATTTCACCACCCACTGATCTGTGAAGGTGAGCGCCGCATGCTATCAGTTTTTGGCCCGACTACGCCATTTTTCGGGCACCGACGGCCCTTTCCTCTCTGTGACCTCTTCGCCTGAGCTAGGCCTCGCTCCGCTGGGAGTTAGGCCTCTTGCGACAGACGCTTCCGCCACCAACGCCAGCATGGAGGTGCAGGTGCAGGGAGAAGTTCTCAACCCCCGCGACTATGACCCAAGGGACTGGAATCACATCCTTGGCGTGGCTGCCCGCGCCAAGGAAGTTCGTTCAGCAACCCAAAGCCAGGAGGCCGCAGCCTCTGCTACCAGGTACCCCCAAGCCTGCATGCCCTAACAAGTCAGCGCACATGAAAGCAACGTGCTCAGCTGCGCAGCGTTCGCGGCAGCAGCCCCCGCTTCCTGCTGTGGACTACAAGGTCGTTTTTAGATCAAGAGGCGGGCTGCAGCTGGACCTGCTTCCACCCAGACCACTACGGGAAGCCATCCTCCAAGCGGCGTCCCAGCTTCACGAACCAGCGCGTACCCAAATCAGGGTACACCCAGTCAACAATACCTGCACCGTAAGCACGCCCCTAAAAGATGACGCGCTCGCTCTGGTTCGAGTAACCACCATCACAATCCAGGGCAAGGTATTCACCATCGCACCTTACATAGCACCGCTAGACGGAGCAGTACGCGGAGTCATCTCTAATGCGTACTGGAATGAGACCCCGACAGAGATCCTACAAGACCTGATTATCAGCAACCCAGACGCCCTCATCGTGGACGCCCGCCGAATGGGCTCCACGCGTTCCATCCTAATAACTTTCCGGGCTGGACCTGTCCCGCGCGCCGTTCTCTATGGAGGAGCCCTCCACAGATGTACACCGTACCGAGGGCATATAGACGCCTGCACGAACTGCCACGTCCCAGGCCACCGGGCGGATGTATGTGTCCAGCCAAGATCGCATAAGTGCCCCCGCTGCGGTCAGTCCCATCCCAAAGAAGAAGTGCCCTCATGCACCCCCAGCTGCATTCTCTGCGGAGGCCCTCATATGACCGGCACCGGGAACTGCAAGGCACGGGGCCGCAAACTTGCGTCCACGAGGAACGCTCTCCCTCCTCCGGATACATCGCGGCTTTCCCGCTGCGATCAACCAAGAACAGCCAGCGGAAGCCGCTCGACAGCTTCCCGGTCGCCTTCCACAACCCGGCAGCATAGCAGCAAGAACGCCTCGCGTCTCACCTGGGCAGACCGCGTTTCTAACAAAACCATCCGTCAACTCCCACCACCCCAGTCCTCCCAGGCAGATCCGAGAGACCAGGAACTCAAGGCCTTGCGTGACGAGGTAAGCCGTTATCCTCCCTTCTAATCACCCCCTCCCCCACCATGCCCCCTCAACCCGCCCCCCCTGTCATTAATTCGAGCTCATCATCCACAGACACTTCGAGCACCCCTCCCGCAAAGAAGCAGCGCACCTCAGACGCCACAGCCCCTCCCATACCCTCAGAAATAGACGCTAAATTAGTAGCCCTAGAAGCCAAATTTGACAACAAACTCAAAGAGCTAGACGCCCGCCTCGAGGCCAAGTTCAATCACCTTGTCGCCACCCTCACCGAAAAACTTGAGCAGCGCATGGACGCTATGCTTACCAAGATGATGAAACTCTTGGAAAATAATCTTACCCATCGCTTCACCCAGCTTCAAACACCTTCCACTACCCCTATCCTACCTCCGCAAGCACAAGCCACCTTTCCTGAACAACACATACCAATTGACACACGTCTTACTAGCATCCTCAATCCCCCCAACATCCAATATGGCGGGGGGGAACACTAATTATCTCCCCATTTTAACCTGGAACTGCCGCGGCTTCCGGGCAAAGCGCGCCCCTCTGCAGCTTCTTCTTCCCACCATCACACCCATGCCCCACATACTACTTCTACAGGAGACTGCACACCGGGCAACCCTCCCCAGCTACACATCTACACATTCAGATACCACTAACACACCCAGGGCGTCCACACTCATCCACCGCAGCCTCACCTACAAAACTCATCACATCACGTCTGAGACGCCCTGCGTGATCACGGAACTTATACATCACACACATTCACTTCCTTCTGTATTTATAGCAAACATATACCACCCCCCCTCCCAGCCGATGGCCTCGCTAGAATCACTTCTGCGAGACCTACATCATCTAGCAGGGAAACATCCCCTGCTCATCGGTGGGGACTTCAACAGTCAGCATACTGACTGGGGATACACAACCACGACACATCGAGGTCGCAGGCTCAGGCTGCTCCTGCAGAACCTCCAACTCACTGTGCACAACACGTGTCAGACGCCTACGCGGATCGGCAACAGTGTCAGCATGGACACCAGTCCGGACCTGACGCTGAGCCGCTACATCCGCGGCGTTACCTGGAACAGAACACAACATACACTGGGCAGTGATCATTACATTATACAAATCACTGTCCCATACAAACCACCCCGTCACGCAAATACGACACACGAACTCATTAACTGGGATGCCTTTCGCGCTGTACGCACTGCCCTCCCAGACACTCCCATCGCGGACATCGACGCATGGGTGCAATCACTCACGCATGACGTTCACCACAACACGCGACACATTGAAACTACAACCGAAAACCCTACACTCGACACACGCCTAGCCCACCTCTGGGAGGCTTATCACAGCCTCCTGGAATGCTGGAAAGGCAACAAACTTAACAGGGCACTTAAAAAGCGGCTGCCCGCGCTGCAGACACAAATCCAACAACACTCTGAGGAGCTCTGCCGGTCCAACTGGGGACAGATATGTGACGGAATCGCAGGAAACCTGTCCGGCAAACGCGCATGGCAACTCCTCCGATACCTCATTGACCCCACACACACCAAATCAGCGACAAAACACCACGTGACACGCCTCACACATGAACACATTAACAATCCCAACACCCTCCTAGACACACTTCAAACCATGTACACCTCTCCAGGCGCCCCCACACCTTCACCCCACTACACAGGACAAGCAAAATCCCACACTTGACACCGACATCACGGAGACGGAAGTCAGAGCGGCTCTCCTGATTCTCTGCGCCAACTCCGCACCTGGTGCAGACCAAATCACAAACTCCATGCTCCGTAATCTGGACGACCGATCAATCACCCAGATTACGAAATACTTCAACCAGTGCTGGAGGGAGGGTAGCCTCCCGCAGTTGTGGCGCCACGCGAAGGTAATATTCATACCCAAACCCAACAAACCACTTACTATCCAAAACCTTCGCCCAATTTCGCTAACTTCATGCCTCGGGAAGCTCCTTGAGCATGTTGTGTTAGCGAGACTCACAAGTCACATGGCGGACAACAATCTTTACCCGCATAGCATGGTGAGATTCCGCCCCCATCTATCTGCACAGGACGCCATGCTGCAACTCACACACGACCTTTTTGACCCGCTTCTTCCAGGTCACACCAAGGCAGTCTTAGCTTTGGATCTTTCCAAAGCTTTTGATCGCATTGAACATCAGGCGATCATGACTGCCCTATCCCCATTGAATGTGGGTGTGCGCACGTATGCCTACATTCAAGCATTCCTCACTGACCGCACAGCTGAGATACACTTCGGCCCTTTGTCTTCCCCCTCCTACACGCTTCAGAGTATCGGCATCCCTCAAGGGTCCGTCCTTTCCCCCTTTCTCTTTAACATTACCCTCATCCCCCTCACCCGAAAATTGGCAACTATTCCCCACCTGAACCACACTCTTTATGCCGACAATATCACCCTGTGGACCACCCACGGCAGTGACGGCGGCATAGAGAAAACCTTGCAGGAAGCAGCCACCCTCACCCAAAATTACGCACGGACCATCGGACTGTCTTGCTCCCCAGAGAAGTCCGAACTCTTCCTCATCTGGCCTAAGAACCACCGCTGTCCCCGCTCCCCCATTGCCATTGAACTGAATGGTGACCCGGTACCTGAGGTTGGCACCCTCCGTGTATTGGGCCTGCACATCCAGAACGATGGCAAAAACACCACCACTCTGAAGAAACTCAAGCAGGTTGTAGGCGCGATATTGCACCTCATCCGAAGGGTTTCGGGACATCACAGAGGCATGAAGGAGCGCGACCTATGTCGCCCCATTCATGCCTTTGTCCTCAGTCGTGTGCTGTACACTACCCCATACTTACAACTATCCAAACATGACATAAATGCTTAGGATGCTTTGATTCGCAAGGCATTCAAGGTAGCACTTCATCTTCCCCTCAACACACCCACAGACAGATTACTAGGCCTGGGCCTCCACAACACGATCGGGGAACTGGTGGAGGCCCACCGACAGGCCCAATACATCAGGCCCACACAAACCTCCACAGGTCGGTATTCCCTCGGCATCAGAATACCGGCCAACGACCCAACCCTCCTCGCCATCCCACGACCCCTTCACCAGGAGCTCCTCATCAGGCCGCTCCCGAGGAATATGCACCCGTCCCACCATGAGCAGCGCTGCAGAGCCCGTGCGAAGGCACTCCATCGAGCGTACGGCCCCGAGCCGGACGCCGTATGGGTGGACGCCGCCTGCACGGGTGATGAAGCGACAGCAGCTGTGGTGGACTCCTCTTTATCCGCCCTCCTCACACTACCTCTCCCTCCAGACACCTCCCCAGAAGCTGCAGAGGAAGCCGCCATTGCACTTGCTATCACCCGCACGGAAGCCCGGTACATTTTAAGTGATTCTAAAACTGCGATTCTAAATTTTGCTCGAAGCCGAGTCCATGTCCCTGCTTTTGGCATACTAGACTCGCCCGATGCACCCCCGCCCCGCCAAGTGGAGCTGATATGGGTGCCCGCGCACTCCGGGAATCCCGGAAACGAGGCCGCCAACCTTTTAGCCCGAGGTTCTTTAAACCGGGCTCAGGTGCCCTCGGATCGGGGATTCACGAAGGAGCGCATGCACTCATTCAGCGAGCTGACGCAGGCCTACAGAGCCTCACGCCAGCTCTACCCCCCGCCCCACCCCTCCCTAGATAACAAACACGCTACGCTCTGGCGCAGACTACAGACACACTCTCTTCCCTCACCCCTTACCCTAGCCCACTATCATCCCTCCTTCCCCACTCCAGCATGCGCCCTATGCCCAGAACCCTTCGCCTATTCCCTCCACATCCTTTCCCTCCACATCCTTTCCCTCTGCCCGGCGGACCCTCCCCCGCGGGACCTAGAGAACCCCAAGACCTGGGAGGACTGGGAGACCCTGCTGCGCTCGGAGGACCCGGCCGTGCAGACCATCGCCACCGGCCGGGCTGCCAGTGTTATGGACCTCAGGAACATAAACACTTGAGTGCAGTGGGGTCGTGCGGGCCCCCTGGGGTGTGCCCCAAATTCCTGGTACAATAAAGTTTTTTCTCTCTCTCTCTCTTCTACCTCTTGGCAAACAAAAGAATATGGCTTGGCAGAGGCCACATGGCTAACAACAGCTCTGAAATGGCTCACTTCACCTGGACACAGAGGAGTGAGGTAAAATGAAGAATGCTGCAACTAAAGAGTGGTTTGGTAAAGCAAGGACACATATAGAGAGAGGGTACCTCAAGGCCCCTTATGGAATGCTCATGGGGATGCTGAATGCAGCAAGCACTACAATGGTACTAGCGGCAGTCCCATGGAGACTCCAAACAGGAGTCTTCGGGCAAAACTGCCCGAAGCAGCGATGACTCAATGACCATCTTCTCAGCCAAGGATGACCAAACGCTAAGCGTCAACACCCAACAGCTTTACAACAACCTGAAACTAATGGGACTGAACATGTTTGAGAAGAAGACAAGATTCTTTCAATATAGGTTTGGAGAGCTGACTTCCTGGTACATGGATGGAGAGTTCACCGCACAATACGGGGTCGAGACATCAGCACTGCACCCAGGAGGAACCAACCCAGCCTGTGACTTCCACTCAGTGGCATCACGAACAGCAACCTCCCTGAGAACTGGAACCACCAACCTTTGTGGGGCACAAGCTAGACTCTGCCTTGCAATAGACAAGTACAGAAGATTGTGGAAGACCGACAAAATTCCGGCGATAAGGCCCAACAAGAGCGGCAGAGTCCAAGTGCTGTCAGATGGTGGGTTTAACCCATGGACCTGGTCAACTTGCCACCTAAGCTGAAACTCCCTCAATGACACCTCACTCACTCCAAGTTAACAAGTGTAACTATCTTGGTGGCCAAATAACAGATGATCTGTCTTCGAAGGTGTGAACTGAATATATCACTAATGTTGCTAACCGCATGCTCGGTTTCATCAGACGTAACTTTTCCCTGGCCCCTATTCTTTTAAAACTACTGCTGTACAAACACTAGTGCATTCAAAGATTGAACACGCTGCTTTAGTATTGTATCCATACACTAACTCTCCAATTGCTTTACTTGAATAAATCCAAAATCCCTCTGCAAGATTTATAATGTCTAGTTACTCATGTCATGCCAGTGTTTCACAAATGAAAAGAACACTTAATCTTCCAGATCTTTCCACATGATGACTCATTTCTCGTGTGTGCACTTTTCATCAAATATATTACACTAACAATTGCCTAAAGCAATCCCTGTTCACTCCTCCCATGTACTCAACGTCCTGCAGACATCACCATCTAAAGGTTCATGTTCCACAGTGCAGGAGTGACCAGTACATAAACTCCGTCCCAAAAACTGCCTTAGACTAGGATCACCTGCCCTCCTCCGTCATCACCATTAAGGACCCTGTTAAATTAAAGGATGCTGTTTATACTGACATGCTGTAACCACTATTTTTTTTCCTTTATCTTCCCTCCCCTCTCTGTGTGCCTGACTGGCTCCGAGAGTAACAAAGTGAAATGAAAACAAAATGAAAAGTTCAGTGCTCATAAAACAACAGGGTGCAAACTTCTGACAAATGCTACATACAATGATTTTTGGCTGCACCTCCTTGCTCTGGCAGAGCAGCTAGTGCCACCTGCACTTTGGCACTCGATCTGACTTCGTGCTGCACGAGTTCTGCACATCTGCACTAGCCTCCCTGTGAGTTCTCTTCTCCTGCAAGTAGTGCAAGGCACTTGGTGTGTTCTGTAGCAGACAAGCAGCAAACAGCTCCACGGCCATGCTTGTTGTAGTCAGCGGCTTTGAGACGGCAGCATACTCGTGCTAAAGTAAATTAGAATAGTCTAGTTCCCCTTACCTGTGCTAGATGCAGCATCTGTGCCATGCCCTCACCAAACAGCTGAAAGCATAATGCGTGTGTGTGCACACCTTTCCGTCTAGCCTTGCACGTTGCTTTACACCATTTCTCTTGATTGTGCAAATATTATTACACGAAGCACGATGAAGCGTTTGTAAAGAGACAGAATAAGATTGCTATTTTTAATACGTGGGTAATCGCAATATTTGTGATGACTCGCTGCAACATCATCCGCACCTCTAGCTTACAGTAGCGACTAGCTTTGAGGTCGCCAGTTAGGCCACGCCTTCACTTGCCAGTCAGTTTCTGATAGTCACTCCGTCGACAGTGAACGAGAGTTGTGGAGTTCAAATAAGTCAAGTTATCAGACAGCTCTTCTTGTATAGAACAGTGACCGCCTGAACCACACATACAAACTGTCAAAGGCAGTCTCGAGCGATAGCATGAATTAATAACCTCGTGAATTCAAAGTCCCGGCACCTCGTTTGTTGCCTCAATAAAGTACCCGCTGACTCGGTGACAGTCGACCCACACGACTTTGCACAACACAATAGAAAGGGTGGCGCCAAATTCATCGCTTTTAGAATTAACAAATTCCATGGCCACTCCACGAGACGCACCATCGAACAAATGCATTGCGTTCAACACAGCTAGAACAATCTCAAGAGTATGCCAAACCAAACGACAAACACCAACACACTGCTGTAGCGGACGAACGTTTCTGCACTTTTGCACTCCATTTGGCTGCTGCACAGAGAGCACTAGGGTCAGGGTGCACATGTGCCACAAGAACTGGCACTGCACTGGCAGGGCACTTCTGTGAACTAGTGCAGAAAGTGCAGCAAAATCGAAGACACCTTCATTGAAGTCAATAAAAAGTTTTGCATTTGCTCCGTAAGTTCATAACAGGGCCAATTTAGCCGGTAACAAAACCACCCCCAACTTTGATTTCCGTAGTGCCATGAACGGCCCTGCTGTAGCTTTCTGACTTCACTCGATTCGGCTGATGTCATGTGCAACAGAAGCAACAGGAGAAGCAGCCGCGCAGCACCACCTTGCACATGCTTTCTTTTTTTTTATTATGCCATCCCCAAGGAGGTTATATTAAAACTTCTGGAGTGGCGTGCTCTAAAAGTCAAGCCGGCGCTCACCACCGCGTCGCCGCGTTGTCAGGGGCAGACAAGAGGCAGAACAGGTAGCGTCCGGCTTGTAGCTTAGTGGCTCCGTGCTGTTTTGCTGCGGTTGTGCTAGTGCCCCGTTTCTTCAACGGACAACAAACGACTGAGTCGTTAATGGTGGGGTCGTGCGTCGCATCTGGATGTACGAATCGCGACAAGGTGCCAGGAAAAACGTTTCATTTGTTAGTATTCGCGGAGCAGTGTACTAGGGTCCATCTGTTCTGTGAGAAGGAGCTCTTGGATAAACCTCTCCTCTTCACTGGAGACCGGCACGCCATCGGGACCACAAGTAATGGGAACGCTGTCATCCGCCTGGCCAGCCGATGGGGAGCTCGGTGACGACGAAGAGCGGCCCCAGTTCCTCTCACGAAGCTCGAGGACATTGTTGACCATCCACGCCGTGGTCGGGTCAATGTCCTCCATCTGAGAGATCTCGCAGAGCTTCTCAAACACACTGTCGAGGACAAAACAGTCGGTTTCGGGTAAGCCCACCTTCTCATAGTCCTCCAGGTAGGCGCTAGTAAGCTTCAGCACCAGGATGGTGCATTTGATCGCACCTGGTCACTCCCGACACCATATAGCATGTCCAAGAACTCGTCTGTGCACGTTACATAACAGTTGCTAAGCACTTTATTTTGCTAGAATGAAGCACATACTGAGCCATGTTATCATGTTTCCATGCAATAGGTTTCCTAAAGATCCTGGTTTGCGTAGTACAGTGAACGTGCAGTACGGCAGGATGACGGGGAGCCTAAGGACGGTGACCATCTTTGTTCAACGCACTTTGAGTCTCAGTGCTTTGCCAAGACCGGGCAAACAACCAGACTGCGACCTGGAAGCATTCCTAGCATCTTTCCGGCATTCCCACCACATTTCGAGAAAGAAGCCTTTGAGTACAAACCCGGCCTCATGTAATACGTTGCCTGCGGTCAGTGGAGATTACTCGCTTTTAAGCTACTTTAAAAATGCACTGGTACAGGATCAGCGTTTCTAAAGTTGTTGATGCTGGCTCCCCAGCACTGCATGGCCATGTGAGTACCGCAATGCAAAGAGGGTCACGCGTAAGGAAAAAACACAAGCACTCTCTTGTCTGGGTGTTTTTTTCCCTTCATTTCAGTTTTGATCACTCTTGGCAATCGCACTTCATGTTTACTTTGCTATAACTTCAGGGCTCTGTATGTAACAGATGCTTGAAATCCACAAGCTCTCACTGACTCATGCGCTTTCCTTCTTACAGCGAAAGAGAAAGCGTGACCCCCCAAAGTGTGGGACGGTGCCTGCGAAGAGTCCCGAGATCAGCGAGGAGCCGGTGGAGCTCAAAGGACCTACAGTTGAAGCAGAACATGAGTCTACAGCTGAAGTGAGTCCACCAAGCAAGGACTGGTATCAGAGATGCAGAGGGACAGGTCAACCAGCTGAGGAAAAAGGTCAAGACTAGGGTGCAAAAGGAACTGACCCAACTGGCAGCTGCAGCATCACTTAAATTTAAGCGTTAGTCTAGTAGTACCTAAACCCCCTACTTGGTCTGCGTGTCATGCCAAAAAGAGTAGGTAAAGGGGCCGGTAGAAACAATAAAGTTATTCTGCACTGAACTGAACTGACGCTGCACCAGACAAAACAAACACAGGCAGCGCTGTGCAATGCTTCCCGCAAATTGGCCAAGGAGCTGAGGGAGAAGAAGCTCCTCTCAGAGAGAGGCCTTGAGGCTTTTGAAGCCGCCTTTTCTCCTGACATACAACAGCTCTTTGGCAGAGCCATCGAGAAGACAAGCAACAAATATACTCCTGAACTACATGCATTCACATTAATTTTTCACTTTTACTCTCTCACTGCATGTGAATATGTAAGAGCTAAGTTCAACAATGTTTTGCCTGCTCAGTGCACGCTGCACGAGTGGTACAAGGCAGTGAAGGGCGGGCCTAGGTTCACACCTGAAGCATTTGTGCTGTTAAAAAATGTGGTGCAAGGCCGGGATAAACCACTGTTTGCTGCTCTGATGGTAGGTGACATGTCCATCAAGAAACATGTCCAGCTAGTCGGCAACAAGGTAGCTGGCGACGTTGACTTTGGCACAGAACTGTCTGATGACAGCCTCCCAGAGGCAACCAATGCTTGCATGTTTATGGCTATTGCATTGAATATGAGGTTGAAGGCCCTCCTGGATATTCTCACTGAGCCCCTTTTTGAACTAGAAAGGGCAGACTTGGTGAGTGTCTGTGAAGAGTCGCATCAGCAAGAGCAGAAGTTGTTTCGCTGACATTTGATGGAGCGGCTTCAAGCTTCACCATGGCAAGGTGCCTCGGTGCGGACCCCAGCTACCATTCGTGTACGTTCAGAACCAGTTTTGAGCACCCAACTCAGCCATGATGCTTGATGCATGTCATATGATCTAACTGATCCGAAACTGCCTAGGATCTGAGGGTCACCTCATTGATCTTGAAGGTTCACATGTCAAATGATGCTACATTGAAGCTTTGGAAGCACTGCAGTACAAAGAAGGGCTCCACTTCGGAAACAAACTCGCGAGAGTTTATCTCCCATGTGCAGAAGATGAAGGTTTGGCTTGCTGTTCAAACTCAGAGTTCATCAGTCACTGATGCACTTGACTTTTTTGATGAAACTGCCGCAATTCCAAGGTACACGTGCCACAGCAAAATTCATAAGCATCTTTGATCGCCTCTTTCACTAAACTCAAGAAATCCCCTGGCACGCTCATATAAGACTGCAATGCGCAAGGAGAATGCAGCATCTTGAAAGTCATTTCTCCAGGACGCTGAACAGCACACAAGAAACTTGAAAGATGCCAGTGGAAAACTAATGACTGAGGGACAAAAGAAAACTGGGTTTGTTGGCCTGCTCATTTGCATGCAGAGCGTTGCAGCTTTGTTTGAAGGACTTGTTTCGACAGGAAAGCTCAAATACCTCCCGACACACAAGATGTCTCAAGATCATTAAGAAACTTTTTTTGGGTTGTGTACGGGGAAGGGACGGCTTCAACAACAACCATACTGCCTGCCAGTTTAAAGCTGCATATAAGCGTCTTCCTGTTCAGACCAAAGTCAAGTCATCTAACACAGGGAAGTGCTCCCAAGATGTTGTTACTGTTTTCGGTCTGCCTGTTGCCACTGATATGGTCGAGTCTCCAGTGGCAGTAACATCACAGAGAAGATTTGCGGTACTGGTGCCTTTGGACGACGCGCACGATTATAGTGACCGTGTGGATTTTCCCAAGTGCCTGTCAGCAGTAGCAAACTCTGTTGTTCCATATACTGCAGGATTTGTAGCTGCCAAAGTTGAGGTCTGTGTGGCAGCACTGCATTCTAGTGAGCTGACCGGCCTCATTCATGCAAAGAGCCATGGTGGGCTTATAGCACCGTCCAAGGACGTCCTGCAGATCTGTGAGGCTGCTGAAAAGGGACTTACGAGCGCTGCAAGTTCAGCGCAAAGACTTAAGGCTGCTGCATGCACAATGCGAACACCTTGTAGTGGATATTCGAACCACAGTTATTAAGCGGGCCTGGTACGCACAACTTGAACCTCACCTGTTGTACTATGACCCCTTAGACAACCACATTTACAACTCTTTTACACATTTACAACCACATTTACAGCGCTCTGTCCTGTCCGCCTTCTGTCTTTTCCTAACCGTGTTCGCGCTGCTGAAATCGTATTTACAACTTGTCCAAGAAAATTGTGCAACTCCATTTCAAGATCAGAATTCATCATATTGCCAAGGAGATGAACCGAGGAAACTGCAAAGAAAAGGTGCGCACTCCCTTGTCCAGACTATCTTCAACAATCAGTAACTTAGGTGTATATATGCATTGCTCAATGCTGTACATACATACGCCAGATTTAGATGGTAGGCATTGCTGTTCTTGAGAGTGCTCTTTAGGTGTCAGTTTTTGTTTCAGTAACTTGTTGCTTCTCATGTTTGCCTTCCTACCTTAATTTGGCATGGAACCCTTTAATAGAATGAATGAAACCCGACTAAATCAAAGTATAAAACCTGACTAAATAAAAGTAAAGTGTGATTTCCTTGACGCTCTTCATGTGTAAACAACCTTAGAGCTTAAACTGAAACCCACGCTGCATACACTGCTTATGGCACCATGAAGTAGTTCTGGTATTCACAAATTAAACTGAAGGGTCATATGGTATTAGTATTACTGCTGATCTGGGCTGTGTGCGACAGATCTTAATCGAGAAGGCAATGACAGTCTGTTGGACCACTGCAGTTCTCTTTCCGCATGTTTTGATATTCGAGAACCCTACTATGTAGTACAGAACTATAGACCTTTCTATCGTGGTGAGCGCCACCTTCCAAAACAAGCCTCAAACCAGGGATCAGAAGGCCAGCAGCAGCTCATTGGTATCGAGAGTAACGCGCATCCCAGTGTTGCCCGTTGGCTCTGGACTGCTTCGTCTGGTGCAACTTGCTGCAGGCGTGCATGTGCGTGATCGTTTCCCGCGGTCATAGCAGCTCCCTTCGATGTCGGAAAGGTACAAAACTTCTTCTGCACAGCACTGTGCTGTTTACAGATGCACCAGCAAGCAAAAGAAAAGAAATGCGGCGAGAAAAGTGCATTGTAGAACTCACACGCCCTTCTTCAAGAAGACTGCGGGTGCAACATGTTTTTGTTGCACCAATTTCCCGCGGACCCTGATCTGAGGCAGCGTTGGATAAGTGCTGTGAATCGGAAAGACTTCATTCCTTCAGAGTCTTCCCACATGTTCCCTTCATTTTGTTGATGGGAAGAGAGCGGAGTAAAACCCGGAACCCATGCTTCGCCTTGGCTACCAAAGGAAGGTAAGACGTGCAACGAGTAGTGCAATAACAGTTCGCTGAGTGCTACCAATCTCTTGATGCAGGTTGTGGAAGGAAGACGACGAATAATTAAACATGATCCTGTTGTGCCCAAAAAAGTTCGTTAAGACGCGTCGTAGCAGGGCAGCAGTGGTAACAGAATGATTTTGTTTTCGGCGAGCGAAGAATCTCTTTGAGGGACCAGCTTCGATGCAAAGTCCTCCTCGATCAGCCGTGTTGAAAATAAGCGAACGGTTCGCCGAGACAAGAACCACCGCAAACGGTAAGGCCTCCATATCTTGCCGTTTGTCCATTTCTTTCTTTGCAACAAAGGTCACCGTGGTCCTGTGAATTGACAGATCATTACCACACACTTGCAGTCTGGAATGGACTCAAACGCATTGGAAATGCTCTGCGATGCCGCCCTAGTAATGGTAGGTGTTATTTTCGTTGTCCTAGAGCAAGTTATGTTGAGGAGTGAAACAGAACAACTGACCCGCGGCGTTCAGAGCCAGTGGAGGCTTGCACCTTTGTGCGCATCGGGTCGGAACTTCGATGACCATCTGCCTAGTGTGGCAGCGATGTAACAGTAGAATAGTCTAACTGTGAGGCCATTCTTTTACAAATGTCCGGGTCTTTACAGTGTACTTTGCCACACGATCCTTTTCCCGCCCGGCTTCGGACTGGAACAGCCTTCCAAATGAAATCGGCACTATCACCTGTCTATCCACTTTTTTTAAAATTGCATATCGCGTACATCTGCCACAAAGATGTTTACACCTATTCTGTTTTACCCATTTATCAGGCTTAGTTCTCATTATGCAATAACCCAAACAGGAGGCTTTATAAATAAATGTGAAATGTAGTTAGTTACCTCTACTCATATCCTCATATGATCAATGGCACTGATTTTTTTTTAACTCTAATTGAACTACACAGATTTTACTTGCAAACATTGCTGTCTATTTTAAGGAACTTAGTTCAGCTCGATCTCACAAGAATCAAAGGATGAAATCACAGTTTCAGCCCAGCCAGCACAGGAACTGCAGATCAGCGAAACAGTGAGTAAACAGGTGTCGGGACTGACTTTCAGACCTTTTCGAATGGTTTCAGTAGTGCACTTGCATTGATTGTCCTACCAGTATGCCATATTTGTGTGCTATATATTTGTGGTGATAATGTCAAACTTTCGTTTTGAACAAAACAGACAGTGGTGGAAGTCTCCAACAACACTGGCAGTGAGACAAGCTCTTCTGCGCAGCCTGAGAATGCGGTAAGAATGGCAACTGTTGCACTATACTGCCGATAGCACTGATTTTTTCAACTGTAATTAAACCCAGGTTCTCTGCGGTAATGCTCAGCAGACATTGCTATTTATTTTAAGAAATGTAGTTCAGCTTGATCTCTCCTTTGCAGGAATCAGAGGACAATATCATTATTTGTGCCCAGCCAGCGCAGGAACTGCAGAGCAGTGAAACGGTGAGTAAGCAGGTGGGGGGACTTGCTTGCAGACTTTTTTGCAATGGTTTCAGCGCTGCACTTGCACCGACTTGCTTATGAGCGTGCCACATATGCACCCTATATATTATTGGTCATAATGTGATACTTCTTATTTTGGGCAAAAGAGACATCGGTGAAAGTCTCCGGCAGATTCAGGAGTGAGGCAAGCTCTTCTATGCCGTCTCTCTTCTATGTTCAGGACCAAACAAGGAAGCCAGCCGTCATCGCGGCTATCGAAGCACTTGAGGCAGACAACGATGAGCTCTCGGAATGTCTGGACCTGATTGCGGAGAGAGAGAAAGCAGAGCAGGAAGCAGAAGAGAGAAATGATAAACGCATGGTTGAAGAGAACAAGCGTTAGCTGAAGCATCTTGAACTGGAGGTGCTAAAGGCTCGAAACGAAAATGATGAGGGCGTAGCATATAGCGCAGGAGAGCTGAAGTCGGTCAAAATGAAAGACCTCATGCAGACTTATAGGGAAGGAGAGGAAATAGGTCAATTTTTGGTAAACTTCGAGTGCACGTGCGAGAAGGCAGGGTTTACAAGGGCAACACGGCCGCAGTGTTTGCCGACCTTATTGCCACGTGAGGCTGCTGATGTGATTGCCCGCTTGAGTAAAGAAGATGCAGACAACTATGACAAAGTCAAGTCTAGTCTACTGAAAAAGTACACAATGTCAGTGGAAGCATTCAGACAAAAATTTCGCAACGCCGAGAAGCAGAGGGATGAGTCATACCCAGACCTCGCATACAAGCTAATGTCGAACCTAGGGGAATGGCTAAAAGAAGTGAAGGCGTATGATGAAAGTGAGAAAATGAGGAAATGTTTCGGCCTCGAGCAGTTTTATCGTCGGTTGCCTAAAGACATAAGGCACTGGGTGCAAGACAGGCCAGACGTTACGACTGCCTCGAAGGCAGCTGAGCTGGAAAAGAGTTCGTCTCACGCAGTGCACTCGACAGAAAGGAAAGCCCCAAGAAAGAATAAATAATACCTGAATAGGAAGACATCTGTGTGGAAGGGGCAGCTTTTCAAAGAGAAGGAACAGGCACGGAGTGCAGAATCTTCAGAAAAAGGGGCGGGGGTAAAAGAGGAAGCCCCTGAGGCAGTAGAGTGCCAAAAGAAAGCGTTTGAAAAAGAGACGGGCCCCGGTATGCTACAACTGCCAAAAGCTGGGACATGTAGTGGCGATGTGCAAAAGCCCCAAAGTTGTTTGCTTGTCAGTGGACAGCAACGATGAAAATTTGAAGCTTCTAGGGCCCTACATCTGAGATCTTGTAGTGAACGAAAAGCCGTGTCGTGTGCTGCGAGATTCGGACGTAGGTTCGTACAATGGACGTAGTCCACCCATCCTATGTGGAGCCAGGGCAATTCACCGGGTAGTGCGCCTGGATTAAGCAGGCGGAGGAAGCCAACAGGTTGTGCCTTCCTGTCGCTAACATATACATTAAAGGCCCCTTTGGTGTACTTCATACGAAGGCTGCCGTGTCAGCCATTCTGGTGATGCAGTACCCCTATCTGTTATCAAACAAATCAGATCAGCTGCTGCGGCAGAAGGACCTCGTGTTCGGGGAAGGGACTGTCTACGCGCTAACTTGCTCAAAAGCACGAAAAATTGCTGCTAAGGCCACCTCACTGGAGGTGTCAAGTAGCGTTGACACAGTTGGAGGTGAGCCTTCTGACACGTCAGGAGAGGTCCCCGCGACGATGGCTAAAGTAAAAGGTCTGGGCAAGCCCGAAAGTAACTAGGATTGTCTTGAACTTAAAGAGGCCTGTGATAAGCGTCTGATAACCCCGGCATCTGATAGACTGAAAGGTTGCTAGGGATGGACCGATCATCCTTGATAGCAGAACAAAGGGCAGACTCCACACTGCAAAATCTTAAGAGCCAGAAGGACGAAGGTGTCACAAAGAAAAATCACACAGGGGTACAGTTCGACCAATTAGCCATGCCTCAACGGTACTGCCGTGATCCTCAACGTTACCAGCGTAGGTGTCAAAGTGTCAAGAGAATTGGTGGCGATGCCGGAAAAGGGGACAAAAAAAGACACCTTTCTTTTGCATCAGATAGACAGTGTTATGATTTGAATTCCTCTGTGCATCGAGACTGCGGCGTTGAGATGGCCATCCGCTGCCTGGTAAGGTTCATCAAGGCCATCTACTTGGGCCACAGTGGCATGGTATCGTGTGTTGGCGGCGACGGCGGTGTTCTGTGTGATTCACGGCGGATGCGGCAGAGGTTGTTTACAGCGACCAACGGCGCCTGTATACTCGCGGTTCTGAACCGACTTCTCCTCTTGCCTTGTGCAGAACCCTATGCACGAGTGAAGATTCAGCATTCCGTTCCCACGGTGAGCTGTGCAGTGCAGGTGTCTGACCTTCGCCACCACTTGGGTCTCCTTCTGTGCTCGTCACCACTGCTTCAAGAATGGCCTGGACCGCATTTTGTCAGAAGTGGTAAGAGTGTGCCGGGGACATCGTGGTGGGCGGTGCCCGAAGACTGGGCACGTGACTCAAACGACAGTGATTGGACGCTTTTAATTGAACTCAATTCCCCAACCAGGGACCTAGGGACAAGGAACCCCTTCAAAAAGAGCCGCAGAGCTCATTTTTGTCGACTGAAATCTGAAATCACCATGTAAATAAATCTCTGCTAAATTTCCCTATTTCTCGACCCGTCTCTGCATCGGCATCGACTGCGATGCCAGAGTGCCTGCACCCTGAATTTTGACTTGGTTCATACTTGCCTGTCGAGTCCGCTATTGGAGCAGACGCAACGCCACAACAGCTATGGGCAGAAACGACCAGTCTATCCAAAAGAGGTAATAACAGAATGCATGGTGTGGCTTTTTCTTTCGCCTAAAGTATACAATCATGTTCGGACGTCTCCGCTGCATACACTTTTAGCCAAATTCACTCTTAAATGGTACATGAGACCCAGCCCAACGTCATCAGGGATGAGTGTTTGCAGAGAGGGAAAGGTTGACGTATGAAGCCTCACTACTGAGCACCACGTAGCATATGGCCATGTTAATAACTGACAAAGCCAGCATCAAGCCAAAATGCATTTAGGACAGAAAATCTGATGCAGTGTTCGGTTTCCAAGACAAACCTAATAGTGACATGCCTTACAGTTCAAAGGCAAGCAATACTCACAAATAGTCTTATGCTTTGTGCTTCATGGCATCTCCAGTTCTTGCAGAATTCCCTGCTTGTACTACTTTACTAAGCAGCTAAGTGGGAGAGACATATATATGTGGACTAAAAAAGTGATATCCACCATCGAGTCATGTGGCTTTTTGGTTGTGCGCATTGTGACGGACAATTATTCTGCTAACACCATGATGTTTAAGCTTATGGGCAATGGTTGCCTGTTGACAGTAGTGAAGAACCCACACGATCCTCATCGAGTGATTTTCCTGAGCTTCGACCCCTGCCATGTTCTAAAAAACACACAGAGCCAGTTTCCTGAACACAAGTTGACAGACAGTTCAGGTATCATCTGCGGGGCATTTGACCGAAAGTTTTACGAGCTCCAGAAGGGGATGCCAGCCAAGTTGGCATGCAACCTAACCAGGAAGCACGTCCACCCGACAAACCTAGAAAAAAAAAATGTGCTGCAGGCTGCGCAAATATTCCTGTCCCCGGTAAGAGCAGCAATAGAGCACCTCAAAGAAAATGCAAAAGGAGACTCTGCCTTTCACATGTTTAGAAAGGCTAGTGCCAAAGTCCATTTCATGAAGACAGTCAAACAATAGAGAGTTTTAGCTGAGCGTTTTTACGGCCAGCGGAGCGGAGCGGACGAGCGCGGATGCCACTGCGCATGCGCAGTGCGCTGGGGCGGCGAGCGCGTTTACGGCGCCCCGCTGGGAGGCCTTCCTCAGCGGAGCGCGCGAGCGTGCGTAAGCGTGCGCGGGCGTGTATGGGTATTCAAGATGGCGGCCGCCAGCACGACCGCTGGCAACGCTGTTTCGTCAATTACGACCGCGGCGCAGGCCCGTTTGCAAGCCAAGAAGCCTCGCAAATGCTTTACTCCATATGAAGACATTTGTATTATGCGGGAAGTAGCAGCAACGAGGCCTTTTGGCGACGAGATTAAATGATATTAGTGATCACGAACCTGAAGAAAGTGATCAACAGAGACCTCAAGCTGCGTGGTGTGAAGGACAGGGTTGATCTTCTGGGATACTGGAGGCAACAGGATACGAAGAATTTGAAGAAGTAACTTCTGTTTGCGTATACTGCTAAAACAGTTGTACACTATCGTTCACTTGTTTATGAGACGTGTGTATTTTGCCATATTCAGGTCGGGCACGGAAGAGGAATACGTGGAAAAGGAACAGATCCTGCAGGATTTGTCAGATTATGCCCGCACTGTTAACTATGAGCCCCGAATATTTCTGCGAAGCGGGGGCATTGTTGTTAACAGAAAGAGGCAGCAACTGGCAAGCAACTGCACTACCTCCATGAAGAGGACCGCGATTGACGCGGGAACAAGTAGCAGTAATTCGGCGCAGGAAGAGGCTCCTTACTGCAGCGATTCTGCGGCGGTGGCTTCCCAGAGTTGCGTGTTAGGAGCAGTGGATGGTAAGTTTTGACATGTGTGGGTCCGTGTCGCGTGTTTGTGTTTTTGATCTTCGGCACGGAAATTAGAAAATGCATGCAGAACTTGGAACATGTTATGGGTGTTCTCATCCTTTTCAAAACGAAAATAGGTCCTGAAAACACCACTGTCCATCGCGTCAATGTTGAGAAGTCCACGTACGGAAAGTGGGTCACGGCGCGTCTGTCCAAACACTTCCAGGCACAACAAATCTTCTATCTCGGACCATTTAAGTCTCGACAGGAGTAGCGGATCTTGCAATATGCTTTTCGGCATCTTGGAAACGGATATAAGCAGAGCAGAAGCAACTAAAAAAGCGTGCGAAAGAACTGACCTGGCGGTTAGCACTTGGCTTCATTTTCGTAGCGTTGCAGTCGCAAACATTTTTTCTAACACAAATATTCCTCTACTGCATCCAAAACACCCCTATTTTAAACTAATATAGAGAAAACAAAAGAAAATTACATTTATTCCGCAGTTATAAAATAATAAAAACAAGCACGACGCGTATTCATATTACGCTAGCTCCAATTCTGACCACGAGATGGCGCAACAGAGCGCACCGATCTTTTCCGCTCGGGCGGGTTCCGGACCCGCCGAGCTAAAAGTCTTTTCTCGCTCAACGCTCCGCTGGTGTATCCGCTGGGCCGCTCAGCGCCGCTGGCCGCAAACCCGCTCGGCTAAAAGTCTCTAATGATTCGACATCCGTGACACAACATACACTGGAAGCGATAAAAAGAGGCAGACTGCAAAAGCAGATGACACTCGGCTACTGTGGCTAACCAGTGATCGAAATGTTGGTATGGGCTAGTCCTGTTGTTTGTGTCTTCTCTGCTGTCCCTGTTTTTTTGCGCTGTTTATTACTTTCCTTAAGACTAACCAGTGAGTTCACCTCCTATATGGAAGGCGTATTAAAGGATTTCCAAAGCATTAGGAAAAAAGCGCTTCCACAGATGAGATGTTCCAAGCTCTGCTGTTCACTAAAAAGTCTACTCTACAAAAAGCAGAATTCCTCCTGTGGAGAGGTGTCAGCTCCATTTTTACAAGGAGACTCAGCAGTGACCCCATTAGACTCTCTTCGGGAAGATCCGACTGATGTGCAGAGGAAACGACATGTTAGATGCGAGAGCTGCAGCAGCGGCACTTGACCACGTGGCCAAGACTGAGTCTTCAATTTGCAGCAAAGTAAAGATACCAAGTGTCGACGCCGAAGAAATGATTTCCACTCTGCCGCAAGCAGTCTTTGAGTCCTTGAGGAACTGAAGCATTTCAGGGAAGCTCCTGTCAACTCACTGCCCTCAGTCCCGTACTCCAGTTTGATTTACATCGCTGGATACATTCTCAAATTAAAGGTGCACTGAAGAGGAATCTGAACTCGTCTTTTTGCCGTGGGAACTTGATCTACACGTTCCCAGCATTCTTAGGAGCTTCGACTTATTGCCCTGTGTGGCCGATTTCCTTAATTAAATCGAATTAACGTCCGGCTCCCGCCTTTTTTTTTTTTAATTCTGCCTCGTACGATGGGCGGAGTCGACCAACACATGGAGTGCCTTTCAGCCAGTTCCGTGGAGGCTTGCGACTCCGTCATCGGCGGAGTAAAACGTAGTAATAAGCGGAGTGACTTTTGAAAATGCGCACGTTGTTGGCCGAACTACGTTCCGCCATTTGTGTTTTTGCAAGCCGATGGAATGGACATCGACGATCTCACAGAGCTTGAAACAGAGATTCTTCCGCGGACGGCAGATTTAGGCGCCATCTCGTACGATACCACGCCTTTGCGCGATACGGCCGAAGGTAGCTGCAGTGGCCATCCATCCGGCCGTACCACGGACGAAGACTCCGACGCTGATGGCTCCGAGGACGGCTGGCAACGAGTGGGAAACGTGGACTGGTGAGTGATATGAACCCTATTAAGAGTATCACCCAGACATTCGGTGATACTCGGATTTTATACGGGCGCAGCCTTTTCCCCTACCGGGGCCAGTGAAGGCTGCACACCTGCAAGCCTCATTATTTTCCTTTTTTTCCTCGAATCCCTCCTTCTTCCTTTACTATATTGTAAGCACTGGCACTGGTAGCCAAATTTGGCTATCTATAGCCCAATCTTGTACCCCGCGCACTGCAATCTTCCCCTCTCTCCATCACAAGGTATGAGTAATCGACGCCACCGTATTTAAGCGAGCCAGTTGTGCGAGTTAACCCGAGAGTTTCGTTGCCCGCTGTCTCAGTGCGCTATTTTCTACCTGAAACACGGCTACCGCTGGAGTGTGGGTGGACCCGGACATCATCACTTTTGCATGCATGCTAAACGACGAGAAGGCCCTGGACGAATTTTGCCGGGAGTACGGGCTGCTCCCAGCAGCCCCAACAGCCCCGCCATCGGACCCGCAGCGCCGTGGAAGACTCCTAAGAAGTCAACACTTCTGGGGTATCTGTGGAGACATGGGCTTCAAACCCGGTAAGCCAACCTGGACGGGCTCTTAACATGGATGTACAAGTGTCTGAAGGTTCCTCGGCCCACCTTCCGCTACGGCACTTGCCGGAAAGAGCTCTCGCAAGAAAACGGGGAAGCTGTCCTTCACGTCCGTCACGCCACGGCCAGCTTCTTCGCTTTCAGGGATGCCGCCGACCGACCCCATGTGAAGATCCTGTGGAATGAAGTCCTTTGGCTGATGTAGGCCACAGCCAAAGGAATGAACGCCACGGTAGGTTCCGAGTGGACCCGGGGGCAGTTTAAGCTCGTAACGGAGGCTCGCATGGATTGGACCAGCTTCGTTCGTGAAGTTGTGGCCAAGGACCTGCTACAGAGGCCAAAGGGAGGAAGTTCAGGTCGACGAGTCACTGTTCCGCGGTCGCCGAAAGGCAAACCTGGGTCATCTGCTGGCTGGGGACGGCGTCCCAGGCCGTTTCAACGGCAATTACAGCGCCGTGGAGAATCGAGGGCCCTGGGTAGTCGGCCTGTATTGGGTATCGACGGGAGAGACCCAACTTTTTGAAGTCGAGAAGTAGGACGGCGACACCCTGAAGGCTTTTGAAAATGCGGACGTTGTTGGCCGAACTACGTTCAGCCATTTGTGTTTTTGTAAGCCGATGGAATGGACATCGATAATCTGACAGAGCTGGAAACAGAGATCCTCCGGCGGACCGCAGATTTAGGCGCCATCTCGTACGATAGCACGCCTTTGCGCGATACGGCCGAAGGTAGCTGCAGTGGCCATCCGTCCGGCCGTACCACGGACGAAGACTCCGACGCCGATGGCTCCGAGGACGGCTGGCAACGAGTGGGAAACGTGGACTGGTGAGTGATATGAACCCTACTATGCTGGTGGCACGCATCGCTGACATCCGTTTTCTGCGAAGGTGCCAGTGCGACGGCTGCGCTGCCATGCCGACAGCCATCGAGAACGTCTGCTGCCGGGAATACCCGGCCGCTGTTAAACAGCAGCCGGGTCAGAACTGCATCACAATGCACCCCGAGTTCGGGTATCTTTGCCTGAACAAGGGTGTGCTGCAGCTTGCGTATCTAAACATGCGGCATTACCGGCAGCCAGGCATGGGTGACACCGCCAACGAGTAAGTACAACTGCAAGCTTCACGGATTGCGTAATAACGCTACCGGTGCTAGCTCTTGCAACTACGTTTATTGTCCACAGTGCGATCTAAAGTGCATACGCATGCGGTGCTGTTCTATTTATAAAAAAAACGACAGAGAATGCCTAAAACTTCGTATACAGTGCGAAATCACGGTGTGCTACATGGCCATAAACACCTGATTTGTGCCACGTAGAAAAGCGAGCAGTGCCGCCAGACAGAGCGCTCGCGCTTGGCCAGACTAGGCGCCAGGCTCGATCTCCTGACCGGACAAGAAGGCGACGATTTTGCTAGGCTCTGAGCTGAAACTGCGGATTAGTGTTTTTGTACCAAAAGACGGGTTAGCAGATAATCACTTGTGAGAGCCCAGCTCTTAGGCGCCCGTTCGTGCCTTGCGCGTCGTTGTCGTCGGCCTTGTCGCCGTAAACGGCTGTCCAAAAAGATCCCGGAAGGTGTCAGGCAGCTAACACGCCACCTGCCAGCGGTGGCAGGTGAAGAGCTGGCGTCAAATTTCGCATTGCCGACTATCGTAATCGTCTATTTTTTTCTTGATTCCTGCGCTGCGCTTTTCTGGGTGACTATTCGTCGCCACGAAACAAGGTAAAATGACGAAAACCAGAAAACGTGAGTGCCGCTGGGCCGGAACTAGTCCGCGAAAGGCGAAGAAAAAGATAAACAGTGGCATCACGAATGGTCACACTGACTAAGCTCAACCACAAGGTAGTCTCTCATATTTTCAGTTTCTAAAGCTCTAAACCTCATGTGATGTTACTGCTTTGAACTGTTTCGAGACTTGTTTCTGCTAGTCGGCAACAACTACTTTGTGGTTGCCCAGCGTTGGCTTTTTTACTGCCGTGAGGCTACAATAATTCATCATTGTAATCCCTGTAGGCAATAACTGATACATCAATTTGCTTCAGTTACTGGGAATGTGGGTCACCCCTGCTGCCTTGTTGCTAGAAACACTCACGTCGTTTACTCCACTGCTTATTGCATGTATGTTCCCTGGACAAAGAAACTGCCTGTGGAGAGGGGGGGCCAGAGCTGTCAGCTGAACTGATAAGCTTTGTCATTCACCCTGCATTTGTATTATATGATGCGCCACGTGACTGAAGCAAGACTGAAGTGGTTGTTGAGATCATTGTGCTGCTGGGGTATCCATTCAGCTGGGTGATCTAGCACGAGTAATGCGTATTTCCCGCCACAGTCAAGTCTAAATGGCAAACCAAGTCACAAAATAGAGCAGGTATACTAGAGAACAGAAAAGTAATCCATACAGCCTGTAGTTTAAAGATGTGGGGAACAAACAACAGATGCAACACCAGGACTGGGCATCAGTTGTTGACAAGACATTCGATTCATTAGTGAGCCATTGCTCACTAGCCTAAGCATGCACACATTCTCTAAAAGACTGCAGCTGTCCACTGCGCAGACAAATGGGATCAGGATAGTTTGCACTGACAAAGCCCATTACTGTGCAGGAGACAGACTCATTCTTCTTTCAGGAATTAGATTACGAGCTATATAGCATAAGAAGCATAGAACCTTTCCTCACCTTACATGCTGTCATTTTCAGAAAAAGGAACCTTCTTTACAGTTTCAGGAATTTCAGGGACAGCTGAAAATAAGGCAGGCCTTATTGACTGCTAGTCTAATACATGTCCGGGTTCAGGTACGTCGGGATTCTGGCTGGTTTAAATTAATCTTTATTGCAGTTGGCAGTAACTGCTGAGCCAATTCGAAATTTCAAAGGAGATTGTCCTATCAGAAGTGGGCTTCTCGCACCTACTTATATAAATTTCCTCAGTTGCAGTGATAACATAAATACTAGTAAGTGTGATGAAAAGTGTGCTTTTGGAGCATTTAGCAGAGTTGTATAACTTGGCTCCCATATATGGAATTGTACATAGCGTATATTGCCGCCCAACAACTATCCTTTCTTACTATCGCTCCCCCCCCTTTCTTTCCCTCTACCTGTCCTTTTATTCTCGCTAGCCGCAGCTCAGGTTTAGATGGCAGATGCTGCGGCTAGCAACATCGTTAGCTTCCATTGTTATTTTTTTTTATTATCAATAAAGAGCCACTAGCAACAACAAGGGAGGTCAGCTTGAGACATCTAGAAAAGAGTGAACATTGGGCCTCAACCTTGGTGTGCATGCTTACTCAAGCCACCATTGTTTAGTGTAGTTACAGGAATGATTGTTTTTGGTTCCACTGAGTAAATATGCAGAACAGGCACTCTTCTGGCTGAATTAAAAAAATTAGGAAGCGGCTAGGGGTCAGAACATTCTGTCCCCTCCCGACTTGGATGCGCATTTGATCAACTTCATCCTGTGTACTGCTTGCTACATCTAATCATTGTCATTGTTTCAGGCACTACCGGTTTGCTGCCTACAGGCAGTGTGTGCTCTGGCTTTGGGGGCAGCTTGGGCGCCACAACAGAAGGCCACTGCCCACCTGCATGGTGAAGGCGATAAGAGCGAAATATCCTGCTGAAAACCATGTAGGCTTTCAGCTTGCAACTTCTTAAAAATAAAGTAGTGAACCATTTCACACCTCATGTTTGCTTCCAATGCGTCACAGCATTTACAGATTGCATGCAGACCATTTTTGGGAATGTGCTTAGCTTATTCAGTGTCTATGTAGTAGTATAGACAGAAGGCCACTGCCCGCCTGCATGGTGAAGGCGATAAGAGCGAAATATCCTGCTGAAAACCATGTAGGCTTTCAGCTTGCAACTTCTTAAAAATAAAGTAGTGAACCATTTCGCACCTCATTTTTGCTTCCAATGCGTCACAGCATTTACAGATTGCATGCAGACCATTTTTGGGAATGTGCTTAGCTTATTCAGTGTCTGTGTAGTAGTATAGACAGAAGGCCACTGCCTGCCTGCATGGTGAAGGTGATAAGAGCGAAATATCCTGCTGAAAACCATGTAGGCTTTCAGCTTGCAACTTCTTAAAAATAAAGTAGTGAACCATTTCGCACCTCATTTTTGCTTCCAATGCGTCACAGCATTTACAGATTGCATGCAGACCATTTTTGGGAATGTGCTTAGCTTATTCAGTGTCTGTGTAGTAGTATAGACAGAAGGCCACTGCCTGCCTGCATGGTGAAGGTGATAAGAGCGAAATATCCTGCTGAAAACCATGTAGGCTTTCAGCTTGCAACTTCTTAAAAATAAAGTAGTGAACCATTTCGCACCTCATTTTTGCTTCCAATGCGTCACAGCATTTACAGATTGCATGCAGACCATTTTTGGGAATGTGCTTAGCTTATTCAGTGTCTGTGTAGTAGTATAGACAGAAGGCCACTGCCTGCCTGCATGGTGAAGGTGATAAGAGCGAAATATCCTGCTGAAAACCATGTAGGCTTTCAGCTTGCAACTTCTTAAAAATAAAGTAGTGAACCATTTCGCACCTCATTTTTGCTTCCAATGCGTCACAGCATTTACAGATTGCATGCAGACCATTTTTGGGAATGTGCTTAGCTTATTCAGTGTCTGTGTAGTAGTATAGACAGAAGGCCACTGCCTGCCTGCATGGTGAAGGTGATAAGAGCGAAATATCCTGCTGAAAACCATGTAGGCTTTCAGCTTGCAACTTCTTAAAAATAAAGTAGTGAACCATTTCGCACCTCATTTTTGCTTCCAATGCGTCACAGCATTTACAGATTGCATGCAGACCATTTTTGGGAATGTGCTTAGCTTATTCAGTGTCTGTGTAGTAGTATAGACAGAAGGCCACTGCCCGCCTGCATGGTGAAGGCGATAAGAGCGAAATATCCTGCTGAAAACCATGTAGGCTTTCAGCTTGCAACTTCTTAAAAATAAAGTAGTGAACCATTTCACACCTCATGTTTGCTTCCAATGCGTCACAGCATTTACAGATTGCATGCAGACCATTTTTGGGACTGTGCTTAGCTTATTCAGTGTCTGTGTAGTAGTATAGACAGAAGGCCAATGCCCGCCTGCATGGTGAAGGCGATAAGAGCGAAATATCCTGCTGAAAACCATGTAGGCTTTCAGCTTGCAACTTCTTAAAAATAAAGTAGTGAACCATTTCACACCTCATGTTTGCTTCCAATGCGTCACAGCATTTACAGATTGCATGCAGACCATTTTTGGGACTGTGCTTAGCTTATTCAGTGTCTGTGTAGTAGTATAGACAGAAGGCCACTGCCCGCCTGCATGGTGAAGGCGATAAGAGCGAAATATCCTGCTGAAAACCATGTAGGCTTTCAGCTTGCAACTTCTTAAAAATAAAGTAGTGAACCATTTCACACCTCATTTTTGCTTCCAATGCGTCACAGCATTTACAGATTGCATGCAGACCATTTTTGGGACTGTGCTTAGCTTATTCAGTGTCTGTGTAGTAGTATAGACAAAGTCTCTGCCTGACAGGCAAGGACAAGCTCGTCCTTGTCATACCTCAGCACCATGAGAGGTTGCTCAACTACACTCACACTCACGGCCACTTGCACTCATTCACACTCATGTCCACTCATTCACGTCCTCTCACACACTCGCACTAATGTCCACTCACATTCACAACCCGTCACCCAAACTCATGACCACTCACTCAACCGCACAAGCTTAGCTTGTGTGGTTGAAGAGCTAGGCCAAGTAGATCAGGCTCATTGCATGGGTCTGGCCCAATAAAAAAATTATGGCCCGAGCAGAGCTCTGCAGTGCACACGGCCGGCCATAGAAAAAAAACGAAGCGTCCACTGCAGTACTCGAGATCCCACCTTATGCAAGTTATCGCCGACAAGTTGACAGTCGTGGTTTCAGCAGCAAGCGTTGGAACTCTGTGTATATGAGCTCGAGCCGTGTAGGAGGCATGTCAACAGACATCTGCCTTTCTAGCTGTGGTAATGCGAAATTCGATAAAAGGATCGGACACAAGGATCGGGCAATAAGTCGAAGCTCTAAGAATGCTGGGAACGTGTAGATGAAGTTCCCGCGGCAAAAAGACGAGTTCAGATTCCTCTTCAGTGCACCTTTAATCAGTGACTTCGGATGTGATGGTCGCAATATCCTTCTTCACACCAGCGAGAAAAGGGGCCCTCTCTACACTATTCTACAAGGCCAAGATTCCGGCGGCCTGCGTTACCCAAAATCAGAGTTTGCTGCCCTCTTGGATAAGGTTGTATATTTCTTTGAAAAAGCTGTCTTGCACCTGCCACGCAAAAATGTCCTGGAAATACCTCAAATCCTCATTCAGCCAATGCTTGAAAACTCAACTTAGCTTAGTTGTCCACAAGGAACCGATAACAGCCATGCCATAAGGTCTGATTTTTTCATGTCAGAAAAATTTCTCAGACTCCTTCTTCTTAACTACACCAAAAAAAAGTCACCGACGGGAACAAAAAGCCAGCTAATTATGTGCATAAACTGTCCAGAAGTTTTTCAGATTGTGAACTGAACAGAGTTTCGGGATGTTGATGGTGCAAGTAGAATAATTCGTTTGGCACTGCATTTTGACCATAGCAGCTATGTGGTAGAACCTAGTGACAGTCACTTTTTTAATACAGTAAAAGCTCGTTAATTCGACACTGACGGGACCGCAAAAAATTGTCGAATTATCCGAATGTCGAAATATCAAATGAACAACAAAAAAACGTTTGCCGCAACAGGACATACCTTTATTTGGCAAAGAAATCTGTTATTGTCGTCTGCTTTTTCAAGTGAATTTGAGTGACTACGATAGCTCGAACAGCTGCCAGGTGCTCCACAGCACACGCACTGTCAGGGATTTATTCACAGAAGTCCTCCCGCACGGACAAGGCTTCTGTGGCTTCTTTCACCGTGCGCTTCGGCATTTGGGGCAACTGCTCACAATCGGGCAGAGTTTTGTGAGTCGTACCCGCCGTCTGCTATCCCAGTGTTGCCATACTGTAGTGTTGCCAGACTTGTGTGACTCCCAGTGTTGCCAGGTTACAGTGTTGCCAGATTGTGAACTAAAACCCAGTGTGGCCAGACTATTTATGCCCTCTTCCTTTTACACTCTCCTCCGCCTACCGCTACGCTGTCGCGCCGGAACCGCCCAGCTCGTTAGAGCAGCCCTGCCCGGAGTGGCCGTCGCCTGTTAGCCAAGCGAAAGAGCACGTCCGCGGCGGTTGCGAAATTGTTTTTTTAGTGACCGATGTGGCCCCAGCGAGTGTATTAAGACGAGACAGACGCGTGCTTTTCTTGAAATAAGCGTGTTATGCTCAAGTTCACGCAATTCAGTTGCGTGCAGACGGGTACCACAGGCGAAATGCGCCGCTGCGTGGCCCCAGCGAGCATATTAAGACGAGACAGACGCGTGCTTTTCTTGAAATAAGCGTGTTATGCTCAAACTCACACAATTCACACGTCTGTCAATATTATTAAGAGTTTTTGTGTTTTGTTTACCACGTAGCAGCCATTCATTGCCAGTACGGTTGAACTACGTGCGAAAATTCGATACACTTGAGCAGCTTCTCAGTTTGTTGGTGATGGTTTCGTGATGCAGTTGTCTGCTGAGTGGTCAACGTTGAAGTCAGCTGGCACAAGATAACGAAAAGCAAGAAAATATGCTTCAATATCAGTAGAAGTAACCACTTCAAGCATACAAGTGTTAAGACGGAATGCAGTAAAATGAAATGTGAGAAAAGTATTTTTTTTTACATATGAGAAGACGCGGAGTCCAAGAGCCATCTTCGGTCGCACAGGCTTGCTTTCGCAGTGTACGCGGAACCCGGCTGCCAGTAAAGGCCGATTCACACGATGGACTGTTGGCCCCCCTGATGAATTTTTTCCAGACAAGCAAGACGCACACACAAGAGTGACCACACAGGACAAAGGCTGGACTAACAAGGCTGAATGGTGGACCTGTTGGTATGGCAAAGGCCCTCGGACCAGGTGTCACTTGACGTCCAATTTTTGGTCCGCAGAACAATGCCAGTAAACTGGCATGGGGTATGGTTATGACAATGTCTACGGGCATGTGCAAAGGCGAAGGCCAGAGGAGCGTGATAATCGGATTAGACATGGGCGCAGCTTTTCCCCCTACCGGGGACGTGTGGCTACTAGGACATTGGTGAAAACTACGTATGTATCGGGAAGAAAACTAGGGAAGTGGGAGGACAAAGCCACTAAGCAAGCACCAACTTGTCTGTCAGCTGGGGCGAGGGCAGGAACTACACAGGGTGAAAGCGCCAGGAGAGGAGCTTCCATAAAAGCCCCTCACATGAGCCCCTCTTCACTGTCTTCCTTGCTCATATTCACTCTCAGATTTGGCGGGAGGATCTTTCTTGGGAAACATGTGTACCCCGCAAGGAGTGGGGCGAGGGTGCAAACCAAAGTCTGATGGTGTTGTCTCCCTTCTTTGTGTTCTGTCAAACTGTAGGGTGCTTTTTTCGCCGTAAAAAAGTTCGGGCCCAGGACTGACGCGGCAAAAATAAAGCCCCGTTATTGCCGCTGGTGCTTTAGAACATATACATCATGGAGAAGCTTTAGCCTAAAAGGACTGCACAGACAGAGCCGAGGGGGGAGGCAGTGCCCGCGGACAAGGCATCACTTGACGTCCAAATTCCGGTCCACCTGATTCATCCCTGGCCGACAATGCCAGTAAACCAGCATGGCGAATGGCCGTGACCGTGTCTATTGTGCAAAGGTGAAGACCAGAGGTTCGGTGATACTCAGATTTTACATGGGCGCGGCCTTTTCCCCTACCGGGGTCAGTGAAGGCTGCACACCTGCAATCCTCATTACTTTCTTTTTTTCCTGGAATCCCTCCTTCTTCCCTTACTATATTGTAAGCACTGGCACTGGTAGCCAAATTTGGCTATCTACCGCACAATCTGGCAACCCGCGCACTGCAGTCTTTCCCTCTCTCCGTCTCAAGGTATGAGTAATCGACGCCACAGTATCTAAGCGAGCCGGTTGTGCGAGTTAACCATGGGCATCTTCCTCTATTGACTCGGGAGGTTTTTATTTAATCAATAATTTCAAAATTCATGGGGTTTCCACTTAGAGGGTGGTAGTATGGTTGCCAGAACCCTTGCCCAGCTGGTTGTGCGTGTGGAAAACGCTATGTAAAACTTTCCAAAACCATCATGAAGAATGTCACAAACACAGAATAAGATAGACGAAAACCAGTCTGTCCCCCTACAAATATGTCAAGCGTACTGGGCACAAAGTTTGCCAGAAGTAATGAGTATCAATTCAGGCGAACCACCAGGCCTAGATCAGAGGTCTGTCCCCCTACAAATATGTCAAGCGTACTGGGCACAAAGTTTGCCAGAAGTAATGAGTATCAATTCAGGCGAACCACCAGGCCTAGATCAGAGGTCTGTCCCCCTACAAATATGTCAAGCGTACTGGGCACAAAGTTTGCCAGAAGTAATGAGTATCAATTCAGGCGAACCACCAGGCCTAGATCAGAGGTCTGTCCCCCTACAAATATGTCAAGTGTACTGGGCACAAAGTTTGCCAGAAGTAATGAGTATCAATTCAGGCGGACCACCAGGCCTAGATCAGAGGTCTGTCCCCCTACAAATATGTCAAGCGTACTGGGCACAAAGTTTGCCAGAAGTAATGAGTATCAATTCAGGCGAACCACCAGGCCTAGATCAGAGGTCTATCCCCCTACAAATATGTCAAGCGTACTGGGCACAAAGTTTGCCAGAAGTAATGAGTATCAATTCAGGCGAACCACCAGGCCTAGATCAGAGGTCTGTCCCCCTACAAATATGTCAAGCGTACTGAGCACAAAGTTTGCCAGAAGTAATGAGTATCAATTCAGGCGAACCACCAGGCCTAGATCAGAGGTCTGTCCCCCTACAAATATGTCAAGCGTACTGGGCACAAAGTTTGCCAGAAGTAATGAGTATCAATTCAGGCGAACCACCAGGCCTAGATCAGAGGTCTGTCCCCCTACAAATATGTCAAGCGTACTGGGCACAAAGTTTGCCAGAAGTAATGAGTATCAATTCAGGCGAACCACCAGGCCTAGATCAGAGGTAGTCACGTTGTCCGCTCACTCAGTGCGCTTTTTTCTAACTGAAACATGGCTACCGCTGGAGTGTGGGTGGACCCAGACATCATCACTTTTGCGTGCATGCTAAACGACGAGAAGGCCCTGGACGAATTTTTCCGGGACTACGGGCTGCTTTCAGCAGCCCCAACCGCCCCGCCATCGGACAGAATGGCCGTGACCGAGTCTATTGTGCAAAGGTGAAGACCAGAGGTTCGGTGATATTTGGATTTTACATGGGCGCAGCCTTTTCCCCTACCGGGGTCAGTGAAGGCTGCACACCTGCAAGCCTCATTATTTTCTTTTTTTCCTGGAATCCCTCCTTCTTCCCTTACTATATTGTAAGCACTGGCACTGGTAGCCAAATTTGGCTATCTATAGCCCCAATCTGGTACCCCGCGCACTGCAGTCTTTCCCTCTCTCCGTCTCAAGGTATGAGTAATCGACGCCACCGTACTTAAGCGAGCCAGTTGTGCGAGTTAACCGGAGTTTCGTTGTCAGCTGTCTCAGTGCACCATTTTCTACCTGAAACATCGCTACCGCTGGAGTGTGGGTGGACCCAGACATCATCACTTTTGCGTGCATGCTAAACGACGAGAAGGCCCTGGACGAATTTTCCCGGGACTACGGGCTGCTCCCAGCAGCCCCAACAGCCCCGCCATCGGACCCGCAGCGCCGTGGAAGATTCCTAAGAAGACAACGCTTCTGGGGGATCTGTGGAGACATGGGCTTCAAACCCGGTAAGCCAACCTGGACGGGCTCTGTAGTAACATGGATGCGCAAGCGTCTGAAGGTTCCTCGGCCCACCTTCCGCTGCGGCGCCTGCCGGAAAGAGCTCTCGCAAGAAAACGGGGAAGCTGTCCTTCACGTCCGTCCCGCCACGGCCAGCTTCTTCGCTTTCAGGGATGCTGCCGACCGACCCCATGTGAAGATGTTGTGGCATGAAGTCCTTTGGCTGATGTACGCCACAGCCAAGGGAATGAACACCATGGTAGCTTCCGAGTGGACCCGGGGGCAGTTTAAGCTCGTAACGGAGGCCCGCATGGACTGCACCAGCTTCATTCGTGAAGTTGTGGCCAAGGACCTGCTACAGAGGCCGGAGGGAGGAAGTTCAGGTCGACGAGTCACTGTTCCGCGGTCGCCGAAAGGCAAACCTGGGTCGTCTGTTGGCTGGGGACGGCGTCTCATGACATTTAAAAGGCAATTACGGCGCTGTGGAGAATCGAGGGCCCTGGGTCGTCGGCCTGTATTGGGTATCGACAGGAGAGACCCGACTTTTTGAAGTCGAGAAGTAGGACGGCGACACCCTGAAGGCTTTTGAAAACGCGCACGTTGTTGGCCGAACTACGTTCAGCCATTTGTGTTTTTGTAAGCCGATAGAATGGACATCGATAATCTGACAGAGCTTGAAACAGAGATCCTGCGGCGGGCCGCAGATTTAGGCGCCATCTCGTACGATAGCACGCCTTTGCGCGATACGGCTGAAGGTAGCTGCAGTGGCCATCCGTCCGGCCGTACCACGGACGAAGACTCCGACGCCGATGGCTCCGAGGACGGCTGGCAACGAGTGGGAAACGTGGACTGGTGAGTGATATGAACCGTATTATGCTGGTGGCACGCATCGCTGACATCCGTTTTCTGCGAAGGTGCCAGTGCGACGGCTGCGCTGCCATGCCGACAGCCATCGAGAACGTCTGCTGCCGGGAATACCCGGCCGCCGTTAAAAAGCAGCCGGGTCAGAACTGCATCACAGTGCACCCCGAGTTCGGGTATTTTTGCCTGAACGAGGGTGTGCTGCAGCTTGCGTATCTAAACATGCGGCATTACCGGCAGCCAGGCATGGGCGACACCGCCAATGAGTAAGACAACTGCAAGCTTCACGGATTGCGGAATAACGCTACTGGTGCTAGCTCTTGCAACTACATTTATTGTCCACAGTGCGATCTAAAGCGCATACGCATGCGGTGCTGTTCTATTTAAAAAAAAAATAAAAACAACAGAGAATGCCTAAAACTTCGTATACAGTGCGAAATCAAGGTGTGCTATGGCCATAACCACCTGATTTGTGCCACGTAGAAGAGTGAGCAGTGCCGCCGGACAGAGCGCTCGCGCTTGGCCAGACTAGGCGCCAGGCTCAATCTCCTGATGACCGGACAAGAAGGCGAAGATTTTGCTAGGCTGTGAGCTGAAACTGTGGATTAGTGCTTTTGTACCAAAAGACGGGTTAGCACTGTGGGGATACACATGAATCCCCTGCCCCATTGTAACGGCCGCGCGTAATTATCACGCGATGCTACGCGCGCACCGTTCGGGAGGTTTTGCAAGGGAGGGCACTCACACCACCCCCGCTTCCTTTCGCTCCCCGCCGCGACGCCGCCACGGAGACTTTCCCTCTTTCCCATCCCCTCTTACAACGGAGGGACCTCCTCTCCACAGCCCGGGAGGAGACGCGTTTCTCCCGAGGCTCGCTTGTCTTCTGGCGGGAGCTGTGCACACGCACGGATCAGAGATCTGCCTTGGAGACCGCTGCCCTTATCGCTCGGCCATCGCGTGTGACTTGACCGCCGCGGGCCGTGAGCGAGGAACCACGCGAGGTGAGCGGAACCTTCTTCCCCACATTTTTGCGTGCGTTCTGCCCTTTGTGTTTTTCACCCCCGTACGCGAGCGGAACCCTCTCCCTTGTTACGGCGGTTGTATTGCTGCTGCTGCATTGTATTGCTCGGGAGCAATAAACGCTCATCCGAGTAGCATACTCGTGTTTGTCCCCTCTGGCCCGAACCCGCCGTGGTTGCGACTCACCGCACCGCGGGTTGGGGGTCACAGCTCTGACTGCTAGGGCTGGCACGCAGGTGCTAGAGAGCGACAACTGCTTCTAGCCCTTTGAGCGTTACTACAAGAATAACCCCCATAGCACATAATCACTTGTGAGAGCGCAGCTTTTAAGCGCCCGTTCCTGCGTTGCGCGTCGTTGTCGTCGGCCTCGTCGCCGTAAACGGTTGTCCAAAAAGATCCCGGAAGGTGTCAGGCAGCTAACACGCCACCTGCCAGCGGTGGCAGGTGAAGAGCTGGCGTCAAATTTCGCATTGCCGACTATCGTAATCGTCTGACTAATTAATTTTTTCTTGATTCCTGCGCTGTGCGTTTCTGAGTGACTATTCGTCGCCATGAAACAAGGTAAAATGACGAAAACCAGAAAACGTGAGTGCCGCTGGGCTGGAACTAGTCCGCGAAAGGCGAAGAAAAAGATAAACAGTGGCATCACGAATGGTCACACTGACTAAGCTCAACCACATGGTAGTCTCTCATATTTTCAGTTTCTAAAGCTCTAAACCTCATGTGATGTTACTGCTTTGAACTGTTTCGAGACTTGTTTCTGCTAGTCGGCAACAGCTACTTTGTGGTTGCCCAGCGTTGGCTTTTTTACTGCTGTGAGGCTACAATAATTCATCATTGTAATCCCTGTAGGCAATAACTGATACATCAATTTGCTTCAGTTACTGGGAATGTGGGTCACCCCTGCTACCTTGTTGCTAGAAACACTCACGTCATTTACTCCACTGCTTATTGCATGTATGTTCTCTGGACAAAGAAACTGCCTGTGGAGGGGGGGGGGGGGGGGGGGGGCCGAGCTGTCAGCTGAACTGATAAGCTTTGTCATTCGCCCTGCATCTGTATTATATAATGCGCCACGTAACTGAAGCAAGACTGAAGTGGTTGTTGAGATCATTGTGCAGCTGGGGTATCCATTCAGCTGGGTGATCTAGCACGAGTAATGCGTATTTCCCACCACAGTCAAGTCTAAATGGCAAACCAAGTCACGAAATAGAGCAGGTATACTATAGAACAGAAAAGTAATCCATACAGCATGTAGTTTAACGATGTGGGGAACAAAAAACAGATGCAACACCAGGACTGGGCATCAGTTGTTGACAAGACATTCGGTTCATTACTGAGCCATTGCTCACTAGCCTAAGCATGCACACCTTCTCTAAAAGACTGCAGCTGTCCACTGCGCAGACAAATGGGATCAGGACAGTTTGCACTGACAAAGCCCATTACTGTGCAGGAGACAGACTCATTCTCCTTTCAGGAATTAGATTACGAGCTATATAGCATAAGAAGCATGGAACCTTTCCTCACCTTACATGCTGTCATTTTCAGAAAAAGGAACCTTCTTTAAAGTTTCAGGAATTTCAGTGACAGCTGAAAATACGGCAGACCTTATTGACTGCTAGTCTAATACATGTCCGGGTTCAGGTACGTCGGGATTCTGGCTGGTTTAAATTAATCTTTATTGCAGTTGGCAGCAACTGCTGAGCCAATTTGAAATTTCAAAGGAGATTGTCCTATCAGAAGTGGGCTTGTGGCACCTATTTATATAAATTTCCTCAGTTGCAGTGATAACATAAATACTAGTAAGTGTGATGAAAAGTGTGCTTTTGGAGCACTTAGCAGAGTTGTAAAACTTGGTTCCCATATATGGAATTGTACATAGCGTATATTGCCGCCCAACAACTATCCTTTCTTACTATCGCCCCCCCTTTCTTTTCCTCTCCCTGTCCTTTTATTCTCGCTAGCCGCAGCTCAGGTTTAGATGGCAGATGCTGCGGCTAGCAACATCGTTAGCTTCCATTGTTATTTTTTTTATTCACCAATAAAGAGCCACTAGCAACAACAAGGGAGGTCAGCTTGAGACATCTAGAAAAGAGTGAACATTGGGCCTCAACCTTGGTGTGCATGCTTACTCAAGCCACCATTGTTTAGTGTAGTTACAGGAATGATTGTTTTTGGTTCCACTGAGTAAATATGCAGAACAGGCACTCTTCTGGCTGAATTAAAAAAATTAGGAGGCGGCTAGGGGTCAGAACATTCTGTCCCCTCCCGACTTGGATGCGCATTTGATCAACTTCATCCTGTGTACTGCTTGCTACATCTAATCATTGTCATTGTTTCAGGCGCTACCGGATTGCTGCCTACAGGCAGTGTGTGCTCTGGCTTTGGGGGCGGCTTGGGCGCCACAACAGAAGGCCACTGCCCGCCTGCATGGTGATGGCGATAAGAGCGAAATATCCTGCTGAAAACCATGTAGGCTTTCAGCTTGCAACTTCTTAAAAATAAAGTAGTGAACCATTTCGCGCCTCATTTTTGCTTCCAATGCGTCACAGCATTTACAAATTGCATGCAGACCATTTTTGGGACTGTGCTTAGCTTATTCAGTGTCTATGTAGTAGTATAGACAGAAGGCCACTGCCCGCCTGCATGGTGAAGGCGATAAGAGCGAAATATCCTGCTGAAAACCATGTAGGCTTTCAGCTTGCAACTTCTTAAATATAAAGTAGTGAACCATTTCGCACCTCATTTTTGCTTCCAATGCGTCACAGCATTTACAGATTGCATGCAGACCATTTTTGGGACTGTGCTTAGCTTATTCAGTGTCTATGTAGTAGTATAGACAGAAGGCCACTGCCCGCCTGCATGGTGATGGCGATAAGAGCGAAATATCCTGCTGAAAACCATGTAGGCTTCCAGCTTGCAACTTCTTAAAAATAAAGTAGTGAACCATTTCACACCTCATTTTTGCTTCCAATGCCTCACAGCATTTACAGATTGCATGCAGACCATTTTTGGGACTGTGCTTAGCTTATTCAGTGTCTGTGTAGTAGTATAGACAGAGGCCACTGCCCGCCTGCATGGTGAAGGCGATAAGAGCGAAATATCCTGCTGAAAACCATGTAGGCTTTAAGCTTGACACTTCTTAAAAATAAAGTAGTGAAGCATTCCGCACGTCATTTTTCCTTCCAATGCGTCACAGCATTTACAGATTGCGTGCAGACCATTTTTGGGACTGTGCTTAGCTTATTCAGTGTCTGTGTAGTAGTATAGACAGAAGGCCACTGCCCGCCAGCATGGTGAAGGCGATAAGATCAAAATATCCTGCTGAAAACCATGTAGGCTTTCAGCTTGCAACTTCTTAAAAATAAAGTAGTGAACCATTTCGCACCTCATTTTTGCTTCCAATGCGTCACAGCATTTACAGATTGCATGCAGACCATTTTTGGGACTGTGCTTATCTCATTCAGTGTCTATGTAGTAGTATAGACAGAAGGCCACTGCCCGCCTGCATGGTGAAGGCAATAAGAGCGAAATATCCTGCTGAAAACCATGTAGGCTTTCAGCTTGCAACTTCTTAAAAATAAAGTAGTGAACCATTTCACACCTCATGTTTGCTTCCAATGCGTCACAGCATTTACAGATTGCATGCAGACCATTTTTGGGACTGTGCTTAGCTTATTCAGTGTCTGTGTAGTAGTATAGACAGAAGGCCACTGCCCGCCTGCATGGTGAAGGCGATAAGAGCGAAATATCCTGCTGAAAACCATGTAGGCTTTCAGCTTGCAACTTCTTAAAAATAAAGTAGTGAACCATTTTACACCTCATGTTTGCTTCCAATGCGTCACAGCATTTACAGATTGCATGCAGACCATTTTTGGGACTGTGCTTAGCTTATTCAGTGTCTGTGTAGTAGTATAGACAGAAGGCCACTGCCCGCCTGCATGGTGAAGGCAATAAGAGCGAAATATCCTGCTGAAAACCATGTAGGCTTTCAGCTTGCAACTTCTTAAAAATAAAGTAAAGAACCACTTCGCACCTCATTTTTGCTTCCAATGCGCCACAGCATTTACAGATTGCATGCAGACCATTTTTGGGAATGTGCTTATCTTATTCAGTGTCTGTGTAGTAGTATAGACAGAAGGCCACTGCCCGCCTGCATGGTGAAGGCGATAAGAGCGAAATATCCTGCTGAAAACCATGTAGGCTTTCAGCTTACAACTTCTTAAAAATAAAGTAGTGAACCATTTTGCACCTCATTTTTGCTTCCAATGCGTCACAGCATTTACAGATTGCATGCAGACCATTTTTGGGACTGTGCTTAGCTTATTCAGTGTCTGTGTAGTAGTATAGACAAAGTCTCTGCCTGACGGGCAAGGACAAGCTCGTCCTTGTCATACCTCAGCACCATGAGAGGTTGCTCAACTACACTCACACTCACGGCCACTTGCACTCACTCACACTCATGTCCACTCATTCACGTCCTCTCACACTAATGTCCACTCACATTCACAACCCGTCACCCAAACTCATGACCACTCACTCAACCGCACAAGCTTAGTTGTGTGGTTGAAGAGCTAGGCCAAGTAGATCAGGCTCATTGCATGGGTCTGGCCCAATAAAAAAAATTATGGCCCGAGCAGAGCTCTACAGTGCACACGGCCGGCCACAGAAAAAAAAACGAAACGTCCACTGCAGTACTCGAGATCCCACCTTATGATAGTTATCGTCGAGAAGTTCACAGTCGTGGTTTCAGCAGCAAGCGTTGGAACTCTGTGTATATGAGCTCGAGCCGTATAGGAGGCATGTCAACAGACATCTGCCTTTCTAGCTGTGGTAATGCGAAATTCGATAAAAGGATCGGGCAATAAGTCGAAGCTCCTAAGAATGCTTCTGGGAACGTGTAGATCAAGTTCCCGCGGCAAAAAGACGAGGTCAGATTCCTCTTCAGTGCACCTTTAATCAGTGACTTCGGATGTGATGGTCGCAATACCCTTCTTCACACCAGCGAGAAAAGGGGCCCTCTCTACACTATTCTACAAGGCCAAGATTCCGGCGTCCTGCGTTACCCAAAATCAGAGTTAGCTGCCCTCTTGGATAAGGTCGTATATTTCTTTGAAAAAGCTGTCTTGCACCTGCCACGCAAAAATGTTCTGGAAATACCTCGAATCCTCATTCAGCCAATGCTTGAAAACTCAACTTAGCTTAGTTGTCCCCAAGGAACCGATAACAGCCATGCCATAAGGTCTGATTTTTGATATCAAAAATTTCTCAGACTCCTTCTTGTCAACTACACCAAAAAAGTCACCGACGGGAACAAAAAGCCAGCTAATTATGTGCAAAACTGTCCAGAATTTTTTCAGACTGTGAATTGAACAGAGTTTGGGGATGTTGATGGTGCAAGTAGAATAATTCGTTTGGCACTGCATTCTGACCATAGCAGCTATGTGGTAGAACCTAGTGACAGTCACTTTTTTAATACAGTAAAAGCTCGTTAATTCGACACTGACAGGACCGCAAAAAATTGTCGAATTATCCGAATGTTGAAACATCGAATGAACAACAAAAAAATGTTTGACGCAACAGGACATACCTTTATTTGGCAAAGAAATCTGTTATCGTCGTCTGCTGTTTCAAGCAAATCTGAGTGACTACGATAGCTCTAACAGCTGCCAGGTGCTCCGCAGCACACGCACTGTCAGGGATTTATTCACAGAAGTCCTCCCGCACGGACAAGGCTTCTGTGGCTTCTTTCACCGTGCGCTTCGGCATTTGGAGCAACTGCTCACAATCAGGCAGAGTTTCTTGAGTCGTACCCGCCGTCTGCTATCCCAGTGTTGCCATACTGTAGTGTTGCCAGACTTGTGTGACTCCCAGTGTTGCCAGGTTACAGGGTTGCCAGATTGTGAACTAAAACCCAGTGTGGCCAGACTATTTATGCCCTCTCCCTTTTACACTCTCCTCCGCCTACTGCTACGCTGTCGCGCAGGAACCGCCCAGCTCATTAGAGCAGCCCTGCCCGGAGTGGCCGTCGCCTGTTCGCCAAGCGAAAGAGCACGTCCGCGGCGGTTGTGAAATTGGTTTTTTAGTGACCGATGTAGCCCCAGCGAGTGTATTAAGACGAGACAGACCCGTGCTTTTCTTGAAATAAGCGTGTTATGCTCAAGTTCACGCAATTCAGTTGTCGTGCAGACGGGTACCACAGGCGAAATGCGCTGCTGTGTGGCCCCAGCGAGTGTGTTAAGACGAGACAGACGCGTGCTTTTCTTGAAATAAGCATGTTATGCTCAAATTCACGCAATTCACACGCCTGCTAAGATTATTAAGAATTTTTGTTTTGTTTACCACGTAGCAGCCATTCATTGCCAGTACTGTTGAACTACGTGTGAAAATTTGATACACTTGAGCAGCTTCTCAGTTAGTTGGTGATGGTTTCGTGATGGAGTTGTCTGTTGAGTGGTCAACGTTGAGGCCAGCTGGCACAAGATAATGAAAAGCAAGAAAATATGCTTCAATATCAGTAGAAGTAACCACTTCAAGCATACAAGTGTTAAGACGGAATGCAGTAAAATGAAATGTGAGAAAAGTATTTTTTTTTACATATGAGAAGACGCGGAGTCCAAGAGCCATCTTCGGTCGCACAGGCTTGCTTTCGCAGTGTACGCGGAACCCGGCTGCCAGTAAAGGCCGATTCACACGATGGACTGTTGGCCCCCCTGATGAATTTTTTCCAGACAAGCAAGACGCACACACAAGAGTGACCACACAGGACAAAGGCTGGACTAACAAGGCTGAATGGTGGACCTGTTGGTATGGCAAAGGCCCTCGGACCAGGTGTCACTTGACGTCCAATTTTTGGTCCTCGGAACAATGCAGTAAACTGGCATGGGGTATGGTTATGACTAAGTATAAGGGCATGTGCGAAGGCGAAGGCCACAGGAGCGTGATAATCGATTTAGACATGGGCGCAGCTTTTCCCCCTACCGGGGACGTGTGGCTGCTAGGACATTGGTGAAAACCACGTATGTATCGGGAAGAAAACTAGGGAAGTGGGAGGACAAAGCCACTAAGCAAGCACCAACTTGTCTGTCAGCTGGGGCGAGGACAGGCAGTACACAGTGTGAAAGTGCCAGGAGAGAAGCTTCCATAAAAGCCCCTCACATGAGCTCCTCTTCACTGTCTTCCTTGCTCATATTCACTCTCAGATTTGGCGGGAGGATCTTTCTTGGGAAACATGTGTACCCCGCAAGGAGTGGGGCGAGGGTGCAAACCAAAGTTTGATGGTGTTGTCTCCCTTCTTTGTGTTCTGTAAAATGTAGGGTGCTTTTTTCGTCGTAAAAAGTTCGGGCCCAGGACTGACGCGGCAAAAATAAAGCCCCTTTATTGCCGCTGGTGCTTTAGAACATATACAGGGTGTTTCACCTAAGACTTTCTACAATTTTTAAAAATAAGCTATTTGAATTAGATGCGCGCTTTTTCTGGCATAGTGAAGGGCTCTTTTTCTGGTCAGTGGTGTAGTACATCATAATGCAGCTAAGACGTGCTAACTAGCAGGCTTGTTAACCAATAGTTAATAGTTAACTTTTAAACTATTACCGTTGGGCTCCTTAATTATTGAGAGGCATGCAGCCCACCGTAAGTAATGTCCATATCCGTTTTTAGAATTTCGAGAACGCGATTATCCTCGGCGCTGTGGCCCAACAAATTTTGGCTATTTCGACGAGTTACGTGCACTGGAGAGGTTGCTTTGCCTGCAAGCTTCTCAAACCGCATGTATTTTGGCGCGATGTAGGCGAAATTTGTTGGGCCACAGCGCCGAGGATAATCGCGTTCTCGAAATTCTAAAAACGAATATGGACATTACTTACGGTGGGCTGCATGCCTCTCAATAATTAAGGAGCCCAACGGTAATAGTTTAAAAGTTAACTATTAAATATTGGTTAACAAGCCTGCTAGTTAGCAAGTCTTAGCTGCATTATGATGTACTACACCACTGACAATGCTATGCCAGAAAAAGCGCGCATCTAATTCAAATAGCTTATTTTTAAAAGTTGCAAAAAGTCTTAGGTGAAACACCCTGTATATCATGGAGAAGCTTTAGCCTAAAAGGGCTGCACAGACAGAGCCGAGGGGGGAGGCAGTGCCCGCGGACAAATCGTCACTTGACGTCCAAATTCCGGTCCGCCTGATTCATACCTGGCCGACAATGCCAGTAAACCAGCATGGCGAATGGCCGTGACCGTGTCTATTGTGCAAAGATGAAGACCAGAGGTTCGGTGATAGTCAGATTTTACATGGGCGTGGCCTTTTCACCTACCAGGGTCAGTGAAGGCTGCACACCTGCAATCCTCATTACTTTCTTTTTTTCCTGGAATCCCTCCTTCTTCCCTTACTATATTGTAAGCACTGGCACTGGTAGCCAAATTTGGATATCTATAGCCCAATCTGGCACCCCGCGCACTGCAGTCTTTCCCTCTCTCCGTCTCCAGGTATGAGTAATCGACGCCACCGTATCTAAGCGAGCCAGTTGTGCGAGTTAACCATGGGCATCTTCCTCTATTGACTCGGGAGGTTTTTATTTATTCAATAATTTCAAAATTCATGGGGTTTCCACTGAGAGGGTGGTAGTATGGGTGCCAGAACCCTTGCCCAGGTGGTTGTGCGTGTGGAAAACGCTACGTAAAACTTTCCAAAACCATCATGAAGAATGTCACAAACATAGAATAAGATAGACGAAAACCAGTCTGTCCCCCTACAAATATGTCAAGCGTACTGGGCACTAAGTTTGCCCAAAGTAATGAGTATCAATTCAGGCGAACCACCAGGCCTAGATCAGAGGTAGTCACGTTGTCCACTGACTCAGTGCGCTATTTTCTACCTGAAACATGGCTACCGCTGGAGTGTGGGTGGACCCAGACATCATCACTTTTGCGTGCATGCTAAACGACGAGAAGGCCCTGGACGAATATTGCCGGGACTACGGGCTGCTCCCAGCAGCCCCAACAGCCCCGCCATCGGACCCGCAGCGCCGTGGAAGACTCCTAAGAAGTCAACACTTCTGGGGTATCTGTGGAGACATGGGCTTCAAACCCGGTAAGCCAACCTGGACGGGCTCTGTAGTAAGATGGATGCGCAAGTGTCTGAAGGTTCCTCAGCCCACCTTCCGCTGCGGCGCCTGCTGGAAAGAGCTCTCGCAAGAAAATGGGGAAGCTGTCCTTCACGTCCTTCACGCCACGGCCAGCTTCTTCGCTTTCAAGGATGCCACCGACCGACCCCATGTGAAGATGCTGTGGCATGAAGTCCTTTGGCTGATGTACACCACAGCCAAAGGAATGAACGCCACGGTAGCTTCCGAGTGGACCCGGGGGCAGTTTAAGCTCGTAACGGAGGCTCGCATGGATTGGACCAGCTTCATTCGCGAAGTTGTGGCCAAGGACCTGCTATAGAGGCCACGGGGAGGAAGTTCAGGTCCATGAGTCCCTGTTCCGCGGTCGCTGAAAGGCAAACCTGGGTCGTCTGCTGGCTAGGGACGGCGTCGCAGGCCGTTTCAACGGCAATTACGGCGGCGTGGAGAATCGAGAGCCCTGGGTCGTTGGCCTGTATTGGGTATCGACGGGAGAGACCCGACTTTTTGAAGTCGAGAAGCGGGACGGCGACACTTTGAAGGCTATCATCAGTGACAACATACTGCCGAAAACCAAGGTAGTCACGGACGAGTGGCAGGGCTACAACAACCTGGAGGCTCTACAGGACACGGCCAGTGATATGGCAATACAGCACAATACAGTGTGCCACCAGGACAACTTCGTCAACCAGACCACCGGTGCGCAATCCCAGAACAAGCTTGGCAGAAAGCCAACTGCGTGCTGGTGCGCACCAGTGAAACAAGCCCAGGCCATTTCAACAGCAATTACGGCAGCGGGGAGAATCGAGAGCCCTGGGTCGTCGGCCTGTATTGGGTATCGACGGGAGAGACCCGACTTTTTGAAGTCGAGAAGCGGAACGGCGACACCCTGAAGGCTATCATCAGTGACAACATACTGCCGAAAACCAAGGTAGTTACGGACGAGTGGCGGGGCTACAACAACCTGGAGGCTCTACAGGACACGGCCAGTGATATGGACCTGCAGCACAACACAGTGTGCCACCAGGACAACTTCGTCGACCCGACCACCGGTGCGCACACCTAGAACATAGAACAAGCTTGGCAGAAAGCCAAGTGCGTGCTGGTGCGCACCGGTGAAACAAGCCCAGGCCGTTTCAACGGCAATTACGGCGGCGTAGAGAATCGAGAGCCCTGGGTCGTCGGCCTGTACTGGGTATCGACGGGAGAGACCCGACTTTTTGAAGTCGAGAAGCGGGACGGCGACACCCTGAAGGCTATCATCAGTGACAACATACTGCCGAAAACCAAGGTAGTCACGGACGAGTGGAGGGGCTACAACAACCTGTAGGCTCTACAGGACACGGCCAGTGATATGGACCTACAGCACAACACAGTGTGCCACCAGGACAACTTCGTTGACCCGACCACCGGTGCGCACACCTAGAACATAGAACAAGCTTGGCAGAAAGCCAAGTGCGTGCTGGTGCGCACCGGTGAAACAAGCCCAGGCCGTTTCAACGGCAATTACGGCGGCGTGGAGAATCGAGAGCCCTGGGTCGTCGGCCTGTACTGGGTATCGACGGGAGAGACCCGACTTTTTGAAGTCGAGAAGCGGGACGGCGACACCCTGAAGGCTATCATCAGTGACAACATACTGCCGAAAACCAAGGTAGTCACGGACGAGTGGAGGGGCTACAACAACCTGGAGGCTCTACAGGACACGGCCAGTGATATGGACCTACAGCACAACACAGTGTCCCACCAGGACAACTTCGTCGACCAGACCACCGGTGCGCACACGCAGAACATTGAACAAGCTTGGCAGAAAGCCAAGCGCGTGCTGGTGCGCTCCAGTGAAACGAGCCGCGCACTCCTTCAGTCCCACCTGAACTCTCTGGTGGGCCAGCATAAACAGCCGGACAAAGTGTAAGGACCCGTTCCTTCGACTCGTCGAGGCCGTTGCCCGCCAGTACCCCCAGGCTTAAACACCAGGGTCGCCACAAACAGCCCTTATCAGGGCCACCCAATTGCTGATTTGGCAGAAATCGCGTCTGTTTCTCAAAGGATTGCTGTTCCCTCTCATCTCACTGATCAATATATCATTAAAGTTATGAAGTGCTTAGAATTGGGACATCCCGAAAGTATTATTTTACCATCTTGCCTTGTTAATGAGGACACTTGGGTAACCAAGCAACGCCGCGGATAAGGCGAGTCGTCCATAATAACGATTCAAAAAACAGATATCCAAAAAAAAACAGCAAAGCTACTTTTTAGTGTCTACATATACGAATACTAGTGGACATTGAGAGACCGAAATTAAGAAGAATCTATGGACCTCACTATGTTATTATCCTAGTTGCAGCTAGCTTCAAAGAATGCATTGCAGTATGAATCGCCAACTGGGCTACCACACGCGTGAAATTCTGTTATGGCGTGACCACGTGAGGCCACCGTTTTCGCCGATCTACAGAAAAATGGCTACACACGTGGCTTTATTAAAGGGGTGGAGACACCAAATTTGTGGTTCGCGCGTTCTTAGTTTCAAACTCTTCTTATGGCTCCAGGAAGCATGATACACACTGAAATATTCATATATTCACAGTGAATAATTTATTATCGCATTTTTAGGTCAGCGATTTTCGGTTTCGGAACGCCGAGTTGTACAGTGACGTCAGAGGGGGAAGATCAACTACTTCGCCTGGTCACGTGGGTTCACGAAAGTTGTGACGCACCTACTGCTGCATCGTCTGCTTTCTCACACACGTGCTGACCAGCGCATGAAAAAAACAACGGATGGCTAGCAGCTCGTATTCTGACGGATCTGATTCCAATGAGTGAGGACATCGACTTTTTTTTTTATCACACGCTAATATCGCCTTCGCGGGTTCGCGTGAGGATGCGAAACACTTTGCAAAATGCCAGTAAGCATCGCTGCGCCGCTCTACCCAAGCTGCGCCCACAACCGGTGTCACACTTCGCCGCCGTGCAGCAGTACCTGAGCGCTGCTTGGGATGGTGTACAAATATCAAAAGAAAAGACAAGATCACCTTGTTATCAGAACTACCAGCTATACTCGAGCAGCGACAAAGCATGCCTGCTTATGTTCGGAGCTTTCGGCAACGGCACCGCTCGCGGGCGCTCCGGGCGACGAGCTCTGCTGCTGCCTGGCTGCCGTGGTCGTCGCTAGGCCTATAGCCTGTTTCGCAAGCGGCCGGCGCTTTGGAAGTCGCCTGCGCTATAATAAAAGGCCTACTTTTCACAAGTCAGCAGCATCATCTCACAATAAAATAATAGTATGGTCAATCTCCTCGACGCCTTCGTCAGCGGAGCTAGCGGGCGCCAGGCGAGCCGGACCCGAACGTCGGGCCAGCGGCAGCTTCGAGGCGGTTGTGGCAAGAAATTTGCTCATATCACAGTTGTTACCTCTACCAGCAGCTCAGTATTAGTCAACGATCCTCACAAATGACAATTTTTTCACATTTCTTATCCCATGGCTTATTATTTATGTCAAGAACACTCTTTAGCTCGCTTTTATAACGTCGGCAGACGGTATCCAGGCTGGCCGACCGGCCGGCACGCCCGGCGTACTTCACGTCCGCACAAGAAAATACAAAACAGCCATGCTACCAGAAAGGATGCTTCCTAGATTCGAGATACGACAGCATGACTCTGCTAAAAGTTGATCTTTCGGCAACGACACTGCCTGCGGCAACGCCGGGCGACGACCTGCGCGCTGGTCCCAGACTGCCCTAGTCGTCGCTAGGCCTAGATGGTTTCGCATTGACTCCGCAGCTGAGGGCGCTTCGGGACTGGCCAGCACTTAGAAACGTGCTTCGCTCAGCACCCCTTTACTGTGAACTCGTCCCATAATAAAAGATATGTTCGATTTCCACGATGTCTTCAGCAACGCAACTAGCAGACGGCAGGCGAACCGCACCAGGTAGCAGCAGCCCAAAACCGGCTATAGGTTGAAATTTGCTTGCATCGCAGTCATCACTTCTACCAGGAACTCGGTATTTGCCGACGATCGTCAGAAACGATGCATTTTTGATATTCATATATCCCAGGGTTTGCAATGAACGTGAACAAACAATACTATCGCGTTCTTCAGATGCCGGCGGTCGGCATGGCTGGCGCAGGCCGCTCGGCTCCAAGGAGTGCGCCCTATGTCATCATGACGCTGCCGCTCTCCGCGCTGGCATTGGCTGCCGCTTCCCGTCGTTGCGTTTGCCGCGAGCGGCCTGCCGTTTACATCTAGCAGGCCGGACGCAGGCGGCGAGATGCAATCGGACGTTGCGACGCTGTTCGCAACGGCGCGCCGCAAACCGAGCGAGGGGCGGTTAGCAGCAAATGCGGCTCGCTGGTGCGTCGACTGCGCTCACGCGGCTGTGCCCCGCTCATCGTACGTCACTGTATTTTGGTATGACGTCACTAAAACTAATTTTTCTTCCCACCTTGTGACGTCAGCGTTGACGGCGCTAGCGATGGGTCTAGATCGTGAGAGCGAGCATTTAGGTAAACTTTGGAACCAAAGTAAAATATTTTTTAAACATTTGTTGTGTCCAACACCTGGCTGTGAGTGCCCTTGCATACATAGGAATCCCATAGCAGGCTTTTTATAGCTTCAAAATTTGGTGTCTCCACCCCTTTAATGCGTTGGTCGCCGTCAGGGGGAACAACCAACAACGAAACGTGCGCGCACTGTGCTTCAATACATGAGGGGAACCATCTAGGCACTAGCACGCATTCTGGGAAAACATGGAATTCACCTGGATCACAAACCTGTTTCGACAACAAGCCGCTTCTGAAGACGACCGAAAGACCGCGTCCCCAGAGAAATACAACCGCGTGACGTGTAGAAAATCCCATGCTCCAAGTGCCCGGCTTCATAGGTTGCCGAAACAAAAAACCTCCACCAAAGAATAAGGCAACACAAAAATGACATCCGGCTGATGAATTCAGAATCCAACTCCCTCGCCGAACATTGCAAACGCGCCGACCACCGAATAGCCTTCGGGGAGGTGAGCGCCTTGGCCGTGGAGCCAAACCCGTTCAAGAGGCGACGTGCGGAGTCATGGCACATCCGGTTCACAAAGGCGGCGATGAATAGGACTCCAGGAATGCTCCCCTCCTCATGCGTTAGTGCATTGCGCCACGTGCTAACAAAACGCTGTCTCAGTGCGCTATTTTCTACCTGAAACATGGCTACTCATACTGGTGTGGCACCACAGGGACAGGGACAGAGACGCACCGCGGGAGAGAAGGAACGCTTGTGGGGTGAAGCACTCCAACCCTTTTGTGGACTGTGCTTGCAGTGTGGTCTATTCCATTCCCCTAACTTGCGGTCGACACTACACGGGGCAGACTGGACGCTGTCTGAATGTACGCCTCCAGGAGCATGCCAGGTCCCTTGACGGGAGTTCGGGGACGCACCTGGCTAAGCATGTAAAAAGCCACAAGTGTGCCCCATTGTTCAAAGAAACGCGCGTTCTCTGGAAGCATAAAGATAAGACTTCCCGGGAGATTATGGAGGCCTTCCGCATAAAAAAGTCGGCAGATGTATGCGTGAGTTTGCCATCCTTGCTACTGCTTGACGCCGAGGTTGATTATCTTCAAAGAACACTAAACCATGATAACAGATAGATTCGCTGTGATTTAACGCGTGTTCTTGCTTGTAACCCTTGTAACCATGTTATGACTGTGCATGTAACCATAGGTTTCGTCTATATATTTTGTGCTTTTAATAAACTTTGTCAGTTGTTAGTGAGCACTTGTGTTGTTGTCACTCTGTCTCTGTCCCTGTGGTGCCACACCAGTATGAATTCGTACCAACTCGCCCAATTTTCAACCCTTTTGAACATGGCTACCGCTGGAGTGTGGGTGGACCCGGACATCATCACTTTTGCGTGCATGCTGAACGACGAGAAGGCCCTGGACGAATTTTGCCGGGACTACGGGCTGCTCCCAGCAGCCCCAACAGCCCGCCATTGGACAGAATGGCCGTGACCGAGTCTATTGTGCAAAGGTGAAGACCAGAGGTTCAATGATATTTGGATTTTACACGGGCGCAGGCTTTTCCCCTACCGTGGTCAGTGAAGGCTGCACACCTGCAAGCCTCATTATTTTCTTTTTTTCCTGGAATCCCTCCTTCTTCCCTTACTACATTGTAAGCACTGGCACTGTTAGCCAAATTTGGCTATCTATAGCCCAATCTGGCACCCCGCGCACTGCACTCTTTCCCTCTCTCCGTCTCAAGGTACGAGTAATCGACGCCACCGTATCTAAGCGAGCCGGTTGTGCGAGTTAACCCGAGAGTTTCGTTGTCCGCTGTCTCAGTGCACTATTTTCTACCTGAAACATGGCTACCGCTGGAGTGTGGGTGGACTCGGATATCATCACTTTTGCGGGCATGCTAAACGACGAGAAGGCCCTGCACGAATTTTGCCGGGACTACGGGCTGCTCCCAGCAGCCCCAACAGCCCCGCCATCGGTCCCGCAGCGCTCTGGAAGACTCCTAAGAAGTCAACACTTCTGGGGTATCTGTGGAAACATGGGCTTCAAACCCGGTAAGCCAACCTGGTCGGGCTCTGTAGTAAGATGGATGCGCAAGTGTCTGAAGGTTCCTCGGCCCACCTTCCACTGCGGTGCCTGCCGGAAAGAGCTCTCGCAAGAAAACGGGGAAGCTGTGCTTCACGTCCGTCCCACCACGGCCAGCTTCTTCGCTTTCAGGGATGCCGCCAACCGACCCCATGTGAAGATGCTGTTGCATGAAGTCCTTTGGCTGATGTATGCCACAGCCAAAGGAATGAACACCACGGTAGCTTCCGAGCGGACCCGGGGGCGGTTCAAGCTCGTAACGGAGGCCCGAATGGATTGGACCAGCTTCATTCGTGAAGTTGTGACCAAGGACCTGCTACAGAGGCCACGGGGAGGAAGTTCAGGTCGACGAGTCCCTGTTCCGCGGTCGCCGAAAGGCAAACCTGGGTCGTCTGCTGGCTGGGGACGGCGTCCCAGGCCGTTTCAACGGCAATTACGGCGGAGTGGAGAATCGAGAGCACTGGGTCGTCAGCCTGTATTGGGTATCGACGGGAGAGACCAGACTTTTTGAAGTCGAGAAGCGGGACGGCGACACCCTGAAGGCTATCATCAGTGACAACATACTGTCGAAAACCAAGGTAGTCACGGACGAGTGGCGGGGCTACAACAACCTGGAGGCTCTACAGGACACGGCCAGTGATATGGACCTATAGCACAACACAGTGTGCACCAGGACAACTTCGTCGACCCGACCACCGGTGCGCACACCCAGAACATAGAACAAGCTTGGCAGAAAGCCAAGCGCGTGTTGGTGCGCACCGGTGAAACGAGCCGCGCCCTCCTTTAGTCCCACCTGAACTGGCTCTGGTGGGCCAGCATAAACAGCCGGACAAAGTGTCAGGACCCGTTCCTTCAACTCGTCGAGGCCGTTGCCCACCAGTACCCCAGGCTTAAACATCAGGGTCGCCACAAACAGCCCTTATCAGGGCCACCCAATTGCTGAATTGGCAGAAATCGCATCTGCTTCCTAAAGGACCGCTATTCCCTCTCATCTCACTGATCAATATATCATTAAAGTTATGAAGTGCTTAGAAGTGGGACATCGCGAAAGTATTATTTTACCATCTTGCCTCGTTAATGAGGACACTTGGGTAACCAAGCAACGCCGCGGATAAGGCGAGTCGTCCATAATAACGATTCAAAAAACAAATGTCCAAAAAAAAACAGTAAAGCTAGATTTTAGTGTCTACATATACGAATACTAATGGACATTGAGCAACAGAAATTAAGAAGAATCTTTGGACCTCACAATATTATTATCCTAGTTGCAGCTATATTTAAAGAATGCGTTGCAGTTCAAATTGCCAACTGGGCTATCGCACGCGTGAAAGCCTGTTATGGCGTGACCATGTGAGGCCACTGTTTTCGCCGATCTACAGAAGAATGGCTACAAGCGTGGCTTTATTCAATGCGTTGGTCGCCGTCAAGGGGAACAGCCAAGAATGAAACGCGTGCGCGTTGTGCTTCCATACATCAGGGCAACCAGCGAGGCATCGCAAGCATTCTGGGAAAACATGGAATTTACCTGGATCACAAACCTGTTTCGACAACAAGCCGCTTCTGAAGACGACCGAAAGACCGCATCCTCAGAGAAAGACAACCGCGTGACGTGTAGAAAATCCCACGCTCCAAGTGCCCGGCTTCATAGGTTGCCGAAACAAAAAACCTCCACCAAAGAATAAGGCAACACAAAAATGACATCCGGCTGATGAATTCAGAATCCAACTCCCTCGCCGAACATTGCAAACGCGCCGACCACCGAATAGCCTTCGGGGAGGTGAGCGTCTTGGCCGTGGAGCCGAACCCGTTCAAGAGGCGACATGCGGAGTCATGGCACATCCGGTTCACGAAAGCGGCGATGAATAGGACTGCAGGAACGCTCCCCTCCTCATGTGTTCGTGCATTGAGCCACATGCTAACAAAACGCTGTCTCAGTGCGCTATTTTCTACCTGAAACATGGCTACCGCTGGAGTGTGGGTGGACCCAGACATCATCACTTTTGCGTGCATGCTAAACGACGAGAAGGCCCTGGACGAATTTTGCCGGGACTACGGGCTGCTCCCAGCAGCCCCAACAGCCCCGCCATCGGACAGAATGGCCGTGACCGAGTCTATTGTGCAAAGGTGAAGACCAGAGGTTCGGTGATATTTGGATTTTACACGGGCGCAGCCTTTTCCCGTACCGGGGTCAGTGAAGGCTGCACACCTGCAAACCTCATTATTTTCTTTTTTTCCTGGAATCCCTCCTTCTTCCCTTACTACATTGTAAGCACTGGCACTGGTAGCCAAATTTGGCTATCTATAGCCCAATCTGGCACCCCGCGCACTGCAGTTTTTCCCTCTCTAAGTCTCAAGGTATGAGTAATCGACGCCACCGTACTTAAGCGAGCCGGTTGTGCGAGTTAACCGGAGGGTTTCGTTGTCCGCGGTCTCAGTGCACTATTTTCTACCTGAAACATGGCTACCGCTGGAGTGTGGGTGGACCCGGACATCATCACTTTTGCGTGCATGCTAAACGACGAGAAGGCCCTGGACGAATTTTGCCGGGACTACAGGCTGCTCCCAGCAGCCCCAACAGCCCCGCCATCGGACCCGCAGCGCCGTGGAAGACTCCTAAGAAGTCAACACTTCTGGGGTATCTGTGAAGACATGGGCTTCAAACCCGGTAAGCCAACCTGGACGGGCTCTGTAGTAACATGGATGCGCAAGTGTCTGAAGGGTTCTCGGCCCACATTCCGTTGCGGCGCCTGCCGGAAAGAGCTCTCGCAAGAAAACGGGGAATCTGTCGTTCACGTCCGTCCCGCCACGGCCAGCTTCTTCGCTTTCAGGGATGCCGCCAACCGACCCCAGGTGAAGATGCTGTGGCATGAAGTCCTTTGGCTGATGTACGCCACAGCCAAAGGAATGAACCCCACGGTAGCTTCCGAGCGGACCCGGGGGCGGTTTAAGCTCCTAACGGAGGCCTGAATGGATTGGACCAGCTTCATTCGTGAAGTTGTGGCCAAGGACCTGCTACAGAGGCCACGGGGAGGAAGTTCAGGTTGACGAGTCCCTGTTCTGCAGTCGCTGAAAGGCAAACCTGGGTCGTCGGCTGGCTGGGGACGGCGTCCCAGGCCGTTTCAACGGCAATTACGGTGGTGTGGAAAATCGAGAGCCCTGGGTCGTTGGCCTGTATTGGGTGTCGACGGGAGAGACCCGACTTTTTGAAGACGAGAAGCGGGACGGTGACACCCTGAAGGCTATCATCAGTGACAACATACTGCCGAAAACCAAGGTAGTCACGGACGAGTGGCGGGGCTACAACAACTTGGAGGCTCTACAGGACACTGCCAGTGATATGGACCTACAGCACAACACAGTGTGCCACCAGGACAGCTTCGTCGACCCGACCACCGGTGCGCACACCCAGAACATAGAACAAGCTTGGCAGAAAGCCAAGTGCGTGCTGGTGCGCACCGGTGAAATGAGCTGCGCCCTCCTTCGATCCCACCTGAACTGGCTCTGGTGGGTAAGCATAAACAGCCGGACAAAGTGTCAGGACCCGTTCCTTCAACTCGTCGAGGCCGTTGCCCACCAGTACCCCCAGGCTTAAACACCAGGGTCGCCACAAACAGCCCTTATCAGGGCCACCCAATTGCTGATTTGGCAGAAATCGCGTCTGTTTCTCAAAGGATTGCTGTTCCCTCTCATCTCACTGATCAATATATCATTAAAGTTATGAAGTGCTTAGAATTGGGACATCCCGAAAGTATTATTTTACTATTTTGCCTCGTTAATGAGGACACTTAGGTAACCAAGCAACACTGCGAATAAGGCGAGGCGTCCATAATAACGATTCAAAAAACAAATGTCCAAAAAAAAACAGGAAAGCTAGATTTTAGTGTCTACATATACGAATACTAGTGGACATTGAGCGACAGAAATTAAGAAGAATCTTTGGACCTCACAATATGATTATCCTAGTTGCAGCTAGCTTTAAAGAATGCGTTGCAGTTTGAATTGCCAACTGGGCTATCGCACGCGTGAAAGCCTGTTATGGCGTGACCACGTGAGGCCACTGCTTTCGCCGATCTACAGAAGAATGGCTACAAACGTGGCTTTATTCAATGCGTTGGTTGCCGTCAGGGGGAACAGCCAACAACGAAACGCGCGCGCGTTGTGCTTCCATACATGAGGGTAACCAGTGAGGCACTAGCACGCATTCTGGGAAAACATGGAATTTACCTGGATCATGGTGAATACAAGGGGGGTACTGCGCACAAAAAGACAAGGACAAGAAGATAACACAACAAGCGCAGACTCGCGACTAACTTTATTTGAAAACACGACACTCCTTTTATAGTTTCAAAACTGTCACATCACACACATGATGAAACCAAAAACCTGTCTTCATTGTGATACAGTTTGATAGAAGGGTCACTTACGCAATCTTTATCCTTCTGTTTGATGCAAAACGCCTCCGCCAACTCACGCGCCACCTGGTCACGGCTCCTCCTCAAAACTTTTGTAACTGTCGGCAAAGGCAGGCAAGGGTTATTGCGCGTAGCATCCGGGCATGCGCCACAATGCAGGGGTAAATTCGACCCTGTCCCTGATTTCATGGAAAGCTGGTGTTCCCCTAAGCGCTCATTCAGACATCGGCCTGTCTGACCGATGTATACCTTGCCACAGGTGAGGGGAATCTGGTAAACGACACCCGTCTGGCACCTGACAAAACGAGTGGCATGACGCTTCTCGCGGTCCGCTTTCCTCTTCCCTCCGGACATGACCTGAGGGCACAATGAGGCCAACTTGCATGGGGCGGTAAAAACTACCGGCACGCCGTACCGTTTCGCCACGTTCTTCAAGTTGTGGGAAATTCTGTGAATATACGGTAGAACCGCTGGCCTCATTTCCTTAGAACGGCCGCTATCCCGGCATATCCTATCTTTCAGTTTGCGCAGAAGCTTCTCTGCCCCTGCAACAATGATTGAAGCAGGAAAACCAGCCTTCGTCATCCTAATTACCTAATTATTGAGGCTCTCGTGCACCAGGTGAGCGCAAGACTTAGACAAGGCGCCCTGCAGGCAATAGGTTCCGATAGACCGATAGACGTCAGACAGCCCAGGCAGTGGATTTCTGGTGGAAATGTCTCCTACTACGTCTTCCCAAAGATAGGCCAAGATCCAAGGATAACGGTGGTTCCGTGTCAGTACTGGGCGATGCCGAGTTACCGAGTGGAATTGTTGAGGTGCTGAAGAAAGGACCAAAGTTCAGCACTGAGCCTAGTGTGCCGGCGCACGAGCTTCTTTCATTGAACCGGCAGCTGGCGCGGAAGGCATCTGATGAGGACCAGGAGCGGTGCCTACTAGATGGTGTTGACAGCCTTCTACGGACTGCTGCTAAGCCTCGGAGATTTGCGAGTGGAAGCACTTCACGCCTCAAGACATCAGTAAAAGAAGTTGTCTCTTTCTTCAAAGACAACGGCTTGGCCCTTCTGCAAGCTGATAAAGAGGGAGGCTTTGTCGTCCTGCCTTCGGGGATGTTTGGTGAAAAAGCTGCTCAAGCAGTCGAGAAGAACTTTGCTCGGAAGAAGGTGAAACCGTCAAAGGTTTCTTCAAAGGAACCCAAGCTTCTGTGCTGTGCAAGGACCTTGCTTTAGATAAACTGTCGAGAGCAGTTATTAACTCCAAGCGCGATAGCTTACAACTGTTTTTCACTGTAAAAACACATAAGGTTGAGAAGCCCTTTAGGTGCATAGTAAGAGAAAAAGGTACTTGGCAGCGTGAAGTAAGTGTGTTTATTCAAAAGTGTCTGAAATTGCTAGTAGTGGAAGACCCATTCTTGACTAGGAACTCGGATGATATAGTCGCCTACCTACAGGATGCTCAGCCTGTAGACTACGCCTTTTCAATTGACGTTGAAAACCTGTTCTTTTCAATACCCCACAATGCCGTTTTGCGCCGTCAGGTCTTGTATTGAAGATAGGGGTGTAATAGCTTTTCAGAATGCCTGCGGTATAACGCTGAACAATTTTATGTCTTTACTTGAGTTTTATCTTGGTTCTACCTACCTTTGCATCTTTTAACGATCAGGTATTTGTTCAGCGCAAAGGAATTTGCATTGGTTCCTGTGTGGCACCTGTACTGGCTGACATCTTCTTGTACAGCATTGACTGTGATCTGGTGCGCTATTTTGACGATGAGACTACTCTGAAAATATTTAGGTACGTTGATGACTATTTAGTGTTTCTTAAAGATCGACCTGGAGCGACGCACACTGTGATTGTGGAAGAATTTCTATCGATTTTCAGACGACATGGGAAGGGTCTAACCTTTACTCACGAGTTACCGGAACATGACAAGCTACAGTTTTTAGATATTAACCTGACTTTAACACCAGATCACGTTTGCTGGATGTACTTACCACGTGCACGAAAAGACCTCTTGCCGTTCAGGTCAGCACATTCCAAGAATGTTAAACGGGCTATCGGAACCTATTGCCTGCAGGGCGCCTTGTCTAAGTCTTGCGCTCACCTGGTGCACGAGAGCCTCAATAATCAGGTAATTAGGATGATGAAGGCTGGTTTTCCTGCTTCAATCATTGTTGCAGGGGCAGAGAAGCTTCTGCGCAAACTGAAAGATAGGATATGCCGGGATAGCGGCCGTTCTAAGGAAATGAGGCCAGCGGTTCTACCGTATATTCACAGAATTTCCCACAACTTGAAGAACGTGGCGAAACGGTACAGCGTGCCGGTAGTTTTTACCGCCCCATGCAAGTTGGCCTCATTGTGCCCTCAGGTCATGTCCGGAGGGAAGAGGAAAGCGGACTGCGAGAAGCGTCATGCCACTCGTTTTGTCAGGTGCCAGACGGGTGTCGTTTACCAGATTCCCCTCACCTGTGGCAAGGTATACATCGGTCAGACAGGCCGATGTCTGAATGAGCGCTTAGGGGAACACCAGCTTTCCATGAAATCAGGGACAGGGTCGAATTTACCCCTGCATTGTGGCGCATGCCCGGATGCTACGCGCAATAACCCTTGCCTGCCTTTGCCGACAGATACAAAAGTTTTGAGGAGGAGCCGTGACCAGGTGGCGCGTGAGTTGGCGGAGGCGTTTTGCATCAAACAGAAGGATAAAGATTGCGTAAGTGACCCTTCTATCAAACTGTATCACAATGAAGACAGGTTTTTGGTTTCATCATGTGTGTGATGTGACAGCTTTGAAACTATAAAAGGAGTGTCGTGTTTTCAAATAAAGTTAGTCGCGAGTCTGCGCTTGTTGTGTTATCTTCTTGTCCTTGTCTTTTTGTGCGCAGTACCCCCCTTGTATTCACCACGATTGACCGACTAGCCCAACAACATACGCTCTTACCTGGATCACAAACCTGTTTCGACAACAATCCGCTTCTTAAGACGACCGAAAGACCGCGTCCCCAGAGAAAAACAACTGCGTGACGTGTAGAAATTCCCATGCTCCAAGTGCCCGGCTTCATAGGTTGCCGAAACAAAAAACCTCCACCAAAGAATAAGGCAACAAAAAAATGACATCCGGCTGATGAATTCAGAATCCAACTGCCTCGCCGAAAATTGCAAACGCGCCGACCACTGAACAGCCTTCGGGGAGGTGAGCGTCTTGGCCGTGGAGCCGAACCCGTTCAAGAGGCGACATGCGGACTCATGGCACATCCGGTTCACAAAGGCGGCGGTGAATAGGACTCCAGGAACGCTCCCCTCCTCATGCGTTAGTGCATTGCGCCACGTGCCAACAAAACGCTGTCTCAGTGCGCTATTTTCTACCTGAAACATGGCTACCGCTGGAGTGTGGGTGGACCTGGACATCATCACTTTTGCGTGCATGCTAAATGACGAGAAGGCCCTGGACGAATTTTGCCAGGACTACGGACTGCTCCCAGCAGCACCAACAGCCCCGCCATCGGACAGAATGGCGGTGACCGTGTCTATTGTGCAAAGGTGAAGACCGGAGGTTCGGTGATACTCGGATTTTACATGGGCGCAGCCTTTTCCCCTATTGGGGCCAGTGAAGGCTGCACACCTCCAAGCCTTATTATTTTATTTTCCTGGAATTCCTCCTTCTTCCCTTACTATATTCTAAGCACTGGCACTGATAGCCAAATTTGGCTATCTATAGCCCAATATGGTACCCTGCGCACTGCAGTCTTTCCCTCTCTCCGTCTCAAGGTACGAGTAACCGACGCCACCGTACTTAAGCGAGCCGGTTGTGCGAGTTAAGCCGAGAGTTTCGTTGTCCGCTGTCTTAGTGCGCTATTTTCTACCAGAAACATGGCTATTGCTGGAGTGCGGGTGGACCCGGACACCATCACTTTTGCGTGCATGCTAAACGACGAGAAGTCCTTGTACGAATTTTGCCGGGACTACGGGCTGCTCCCAGCAGCCCCAACAGCCCCGCCATAGGACCTGCAGCGCCGTGGAGGATTCCTAAGAAGTCAACACTTCTGGGGGATCTGTGGAGACATGGGCTTCAAACCCGGTAAGCCAACCTGCACGGGCTCTGTAGTAACACAGATGCGCAAGTGTCCGAAGGTTACTCGGCCCACCTTCCGTTGCGGCGCGTGCCAGAAAGAGCTCTTGCAAGAAAACGGGGAAGCTGTCCTTCCTGTCCATCCCGCCACGGCCAGCTTCTTCGCTTTCAGGGATGCCGCCAACCGACCCCATGTGAAGATGCTGTTGCATGAAGTCCTTTGGCTGATGTACGCCACAGCCAAAGGAATGAACCCCACGGTAGCTTCCGAGCGGACCCGGGGGGGCGGTTTAAGCTCGTAACGGAGGCCCGAATGGATTGGACCAGCTTCATTCGTGAAGTTGTGGCCAAGGACCTGCTACAGAGGCCACGGGGAGGAAGTTCAGGTCGACGAGTCCCTGTTCCGCGGTCGCCAAAAGGAAAACCTGGGTCGTCTGCTGGCTGGCGACAGCGTCCCATGCCGTTTCAATGGCAATTAAGGCGGCGTGGAAAATCGACAGCCCTGGGTCGTCGGCCTCTATTGGGTATCGACGGGAGAGACCAGACTTTTTGAAGTCAAGAAGCGGGACGGCGACACCCTGAAGGCTATCATCAGTGACAACATACTGCCGAAAACCAAGGTAGTCACGGACGAGTGGCAGGGCTACAACAACTTGGAGGCTCTACAGGACACGGCCAGTGAAATGGACCTACAGCACAACACAGTGTGCCACCAGGACAACTTCGTTGACCCGACCACTGGTGTGCACACTCAGAACATAGAACAAGCTTGGCAGAAAGCCAAGCGCGTGCTGGTGCGCTCTGGTGGAACGAGCCACGCCCTCCTTCAATCCCACCTGAACTGGCTCTGGTGGGCAAGAATAAACAGCCGGACAAAGTGTCAGGACCCGTTCCTTCGACTCGTCGAGGCCGTTGCCCACCAGTACCCCCAGGCTTAAACATTGGGGTCACCACAAACAGCCCTTATCAGGGCCACCCAATTGCTGATTTGGCAGAAATCGCATCTGCTTCCCAAAGGACCGCTATTCCCTCTCATCTCACTGATCAATACATCATTAAAGTTATGAAGTGCTTAGAATTGGGACATCCCGAAAGTATTATTTTACCATCTTGCCTTGTTAATGAGGACACATAGGTAACCAAGCAACGCCGCGGATATGGCGAGTCGTCCATAATAACGATTCAAAAAACAAATATATAAAAAAAAGAGTAAAGCTACTTTTTAGTGTCTACATATACGAATACTAGTGGACATTGAGAGATAGAAATTAAGAAGAATCTTTGGACCTCACAATATTATTATCCTAGTTGCAGCTAGCTTTAAAGAATGCGTTGCAGTTTGAATTGCCAACTGGGCTATCGCACGCGTGAAAGCCTGTTATGGCGTGACCATGTGACGCCACTGTTTTCGCCGATCTGCAGAAGAATGGCTACACACGTTGCTTTATTAATGCGTTGGTCGCCGTCAGGGGGAACAGCCAACAACGAAACGTGCGCGCGTTGTGCTTCAATACATGAGGGGAACCAGCTAGGCACTAGCACGCATTCTGGGAAAACATGGAATTTACCTGGATCACAAACCTGTTTCGACAACAAGCCGCTTCTGAAGACGATCGAAAGACCGCGTCCTCAGAGAAAAACAACCGCGTGACGTGTAGGAAATGCCACGCTCCAAGTGCACGGCTTCATAGGTTGCCGAAACAAAAAACCTCCACCAAAGAATAAGGCAATACAAAAATGACGTCCGTCTGATGAATTCAGAATCCAACTCCCTCGCCGAACGTTGCAGACGCGCCGTCCATCGAATACCCTTCGGGGAGGTGAGCGTCTTGGCCGTGGAGCCGAACCCGTTCAAGAGGCGACATGCGGAGTCATGGCACATCCGGTTCACAAAGGCGGCGATGAATAGGACTCCAAAAACCCTCCCCTCCTCATGCGTTCGTGCATTGCTCCACGTGCTAACAAAACGCTGTCTCAGTGCGCTATTTTCTACCCGAAACATGGCTACCGCTGGACTGTGGGTGGACCTGGACATTATCACTTTTGCGTGCATGCTACACGATGAGAACACGCTGGACAAATTTTGCCGGAGATTACGGGCTGCACCCAGCAGCCCCAAAAGCCCCGCCATCGGACAGAATGGCCGTGACCGTGTCTATCGTGCAAAGGTGAAGACCAGAGGTTCGGTGATACTCAGATTTTACATGGGCGCAGCCTTTTCCCCTACCGGGGCCAGTGAAGGCTGCACACCTGCAAGCCTCATTATTTTTTTTTTTATGGAATCCCTCCTTCTTCCCTTACTATATTGTAAGCACTGGCACTGGTAGCCAAATTTGGCTATCTATAGCCCAATCTTGTACCCTGCGCACTGCAGTCTTTCCCTCTCTCTGTCTCAAGGTATGAGTAATCGACGCCACAGTATTTAAGCGAGCCGGTTGTGCGAGTTAACCCGACAGTTTCGTTGCCCGCTGTCTCAGTGCGTTATTTTCTACCTGAAACATGGCTACCGCTGCAGTGTGGGTGGACCCGGACGTCATCACTTTTGCGTGCATGCTAAACGACGAGAAGGCCCTGGACGAATTTTGCCGGGACTACAGGCTGCTCCCAGCAGCCCCAAACCCCCGGCCATCGGACCCGCAGCGCCGTGGAAGACTCCTAAGAAGTCAACACTTCTGGGGGATCAGTGGAGACATGGGCTTCAAACTCGGTAAGCCAACCTGGACGGGCTCTGTAGTAACATGGATGCGCAAGTGTCTGAAGGTTCCTCAGTCCACCTTCCGCTGCGGCGCCTGCCAGAAAGAACTCACGCAAGAAAACGGGGAAGCTGTGCTTAACGGCCATCAGGCCACAGCCAGCTTCTTCGCTTTCAGGGATGCCGCCGACTGACCCCATGTGAAGATGTCCCCATGTGAAGATGTCACGGCGTGAAGTCCTTTGGCTGATGTACACCACAGCCAAAGGAATGAACGCCACGGTGGCTTCCGAGTGGACCCGGGGGCGGTGTAAGCTCGGAACGGAGGCCCGCAAGGACTGGATCAACTTCATTCGTGAAGTTGTGAAGCCGTGAAGCCAAGGACCTGCCACAGAGGCCACGGGGAGGAAGTTTAGGTCGATGAGTCCCTGTTCCACGGTCACCGAAAGGCGAACCGGGGTCGTCTGCTGGCTTCGGACGGTGTCCCAGGCCGTTTCAACGGCAATTACGGCGGAGTGGAGGATCGAGGGCCCTGGGTCGTCGGCCTGTATTTGGTATTGACGGGAGAGACCCAACTTTTTCAAGTCAAGAAGCGCGACGGCAACACCCTGAAGGCTATCATCAGTGACAACATACTGCCGAAAACCAAGGTAGTCACGGACGAGTGGCGGGGCTACAACCTAGAGGCTCTACAGGACATGGCCGGTGATATGGACCTGCAGCACAACAAAGTGTGCCACCAGGACAACTTCGTCGACCCGACCACCGGTGCGCACACTCAGAACATAGAACAAGCTTGGCAGAAAGCCAAGCGCGTGCTGGTGCGCACCGGTGAAACGAGCCACGCCCTGCTTCAATCCCACCTGAACTGGCTCTGGTGGGCCAGCATAAACAGCCGGACAAAGTGTCAGGTCCCGTTCCTTCGTCTCGTCGAGGCCGTTGCCTGCCAGTACCCCTAGGCTTAAACATCAGGGTCGCCACAAACAGCCCTTATCAGGGCCACCCAATTGCTGATTTGGCAGAAATCGCATCTGTTTCTCAAGGGATTGCTGTTCCCTCTCATCTGACTGATCAATACATCATTAAAGTTTCAAAATTCATGGGGTTTCCACTGAGAGGGTGGTAGTATGGGTGCCAGAACCCTTGCCCAGCTGGTTGTGCGTGTGGAAAACGCTATGTAAAACTTTCCAAAACCATCATGAAGAATGTCACAAACACAGAATAAGATAGACGAAAACCACTCTGTCCCCCTACAAATATGTCAAGCCTACTGGGCACAAAGTTTGCCCGAAGTAATGAGTATCAATTGAGGCGAACCACCAGGCCTAGATCAGAGGTAGTCACGTTGGCCGCTGACTCAGTGCGCTATTTTCTACCTGAAACATGGCTACCGCTGGAATGTGGGTGGACCCGGATATCATCACTTTTGCGTGGATGCTAAACGACGAGAAGGCCCTGGACGAATTTTGCCGGGACTACGGGCTGCTCCCAGCAGCACCAACAGCCCCGCCATCGGACCCGCAGCGCCGTGGAAGACTCCTAAGAAGTCAACACTTCTGGGGTATCTGTGGAGACATGGGCTTCAAACCCGGTAAGCCAACCTGGACGGGCTCTGTAGTAACATGGATGCGCAATTGTCTGAAGGTTGCTCGGCCCACCTTCCGCTGCGGCGCCTGCCAGAAAGGGCTCTCGCAAGAAAACGGGGAAGCTGTCCTTCACGTCCGTCACGCCACGGCCAGCTTCTTCGCTTTCAGGGATGCCGCCGACTGACCCCATGTGAAGATGTCACGGCGTGAAGTCCTTTGGCTGATGTACACCACAGCCAAAGGAATGAATGCCAAGATAGCTTCCGAGTGGACCCGGGGGCAATTTAAGCTCGGAACGGAGGCCCGCATGGATTGGACCAGCTTCATTCGCGAAGTTGTGGCCAAGGACCTGCTACAGAGGCCACGGGGAGGAAGTTCAGGTCGACGAGTCCCTGTTTCGCGGTCGCCAAACGGCGAACCGGGGTCGTCTGCTGACTGGGGACGGCGTCCCAGGCCGTTTCAACAGCAATTACGGCGGCGTGGAGGATCGAGGGCGCTGGGTCGTTGGCCTGTATTGGGTATCGACGGGAGAGACCCGTCTTTTCTAAGTCGAGAAGCGGGACGGCGACACCCTGAAGGCTATCATCAGTGACAAAGTACTGCCGAAAACCAATGTAGTCACGGACGAGTGGCGAGGCTACAACAACCTGGAGGCTCTACAGGACATGGCCGGTGATATGGACCTGCACCACAACACGGTGTGCCACCAGGACAACTTCGTTGACCCGACCACCGGTGCGCACACTCAGAACATAGAACAAGCTTGGCAGATCGTCACATCACAAACGTTTCGTACGATGCTCACACAAGAGAATTATTTCCACTTCTTGATATTCTTCCTGTCAAGCATATATACGAATTCAACCTTTTGCTAAAATACCAACATAGCTTGAAAAATCCTCTCAACTACTTTCTCAAACTGTGCAACCTGACAAAAACTCCGCAACTTTCCTACGACATCAGACACAGAAAGAATTGGACACTGTCATTTTCTAGAACTAACCAAGGGTGCAAGAGGATAGCGAATTGTCTTCCAAAACTGTTAAATAATTTAGAGGATGTAAATCTGGATATACAGAATATCTCAAGAAAAAAATGGAAAAAATATCTCATTTCTAGCACAGATCTTGCAACTTAGCCTAGAAATGTAATTAACTTCTGGTCCTAAATGACAGTTCGTTACGATTGCATCGATAATTTCTGTGTCCTTCATCTAATGATGGCTTTATATGGTTTCCCTTACATTTCATTGTGTCAAGTCTCACGTAACTTTATTTTTTTTTTCTGCTGTGAGATTACAGCAAAATGAACACGGTGCGTTTTTTAGTGTGTGTATTGTGTATATTATGTGTTACATGACATGCAAAATGCTTGGGTAGCATTGCAGTGTGTAACATACGCACTAATGTATGTCCAATAGTCTTATTAGTTGTGTCTTATTGCTTTATTATTTTCCCATGTACGCCTATGAATAGTAAGCTTGATTGTGTCCAATGAGAATGTCTACACGATATGTATAAGTGATCTACTCTGCTCTTAATCCACACATCTTTAATTGTTTCAATGAAAAGCTGTATGTTCACGCCCTTCAACCTGCCAAATATAGGGGCAGCAACCTTCGTCAAGCTGCTAATCAGCAGCTTTTTGTTGCTTGCCCTCGCATTTTTGTACTGTTGTAAAAAATGCGAAATAAACTGAATTGAATTGAAATTGAAAGCCAAACGCACGCTGGTGCGCATTGGTGGAACAAGCCGCGCCCTCCTTCAGTCCCACCTGAACTGGCTCTGGTGGGAGTTAGACTCGGGTTCAGGTCTTCCTCTTTTGTGGTGGTGGAGATGGGAGTCCGTTTGGGCGCGACACGTTGCAGGAGGGAGATGAGACGTAGACGAACTTCTTTGCAGAAATGTACAAGCTGGGTTTATTTACAACTATTTACAATTATACACATCGACCAGGGTGGTCGCTAGCATTCAGGACGATCGGGAGCGCCAGGCCAGAGCTCGCCACTACAACACCCTGTCCTGCCTGACCGGCTTAACTCGCGCTACGCGTAGCGGCTCCTCGTCCTTCGGAACGTGGCCAGCTCAAAACTAGACCCTGTCCGTCTCTCGCGATTCCGACTCTCCACCAAGAGTCCCTGCCCAAGTCTCCCCCTTTGGCGCCAAAACGTCTCTTAAATAAGTTTCCCCAGCATTCTGGGCACCAACTTAGTGACCATTGAGAGATGGGCTTCTTACAACCAATCAGAGCGTTTTCTCTGCAACTCAACAAGACACGCCGGTACCCACGAGCTTGTTTGCTCGCGAGGGCCACATGCCTTTGAAGAAGCCGATAGCACTTTTGCGCTTTTCCACACACAGTAAAAACACTTTGACAACACCACAAAAGCACGCAAGCACCACTTCCATCAGCTGTGGCTCCAAACACTACAGGGTGCATCTGAGCCCTCTGGCCAGAGGCAGAGTAATCACAACTCGTTACCCGCCATCCGGCCTCACGACCATTCGTAATTGCACTCAGCTGCCTCCCACGCAAGCTTCCCCCTCAAGTGTCCCTGAGGCTTTCTTTCGCACTGTTCGACGCCGCCGTCGACAAGTCATTCAACTTAACCCCGACAATAGCCGGCGTGCGCGACTCGTACGCACCATCCGCGGAACGGGGCCCCTTCCGGCACCCCTCGCTGCCATTGCTGCTTTTACCTTTTGGGGCGGCAGCCCTTAGACCCCAGCGTTTCCTCTGTCTGCTTAAGAGCTGCGCCGCCTAAAACATCTTCAGATAAGGACCAAGTCGGCGGCGCCCGGGGGGATATGGAGATGGCCCGCTGCCCGGCGGCCCGCAAACTCAACTGTGGGCCAGCACAAACGGCCGGACAAAGTGTCGGGACCCGTTCCTTCGACTCGTCGAGGCCATTGCCCGTCAGTACCCCCAGACTTAAACATCAGGATCGCCACAAATGGCCCTTATCAGGGCCACCTAAGTCCCACCTGAACTGGCTCTGGTGGGCCAGCACAAACGGCCGGACAAAGTGTCGGGACCCGTTCCTTCGACTCGTCGAGGCCATTGCCCGTCAGTACCCCCAGACTTAAACATCAGGATCGCCACAAACAGCCCTTATCAGGGCCACCTAAGTCCCACCTGAACTGGCTCTAGTGGGCCAGCACAAACGGCCGGACAAAGTGTCGGGACTCGTTCTTTCGACTCGTCGAGGCCATTGCCCGTCAGTACCCCCAGACTTAAACATCAGGATCGCCACAAACAGCCCTTATCAGGGCCACCTAAGTCCCACCTGAACTGGCTCTGGTGGGCCAGCATAAACGGCCGGACAAAATGCCAGGACCCGTTCCTTCGACTCGTCGAGGCCATTGCCCGTCAGTACCCCCAGACTTAAACATCAGGATCGCCACAAACGGCCCTTATCAGGGCCACCTAAGTCCCACCTGAACTGGCTCTGGTGGGCCAGCATAAACGGCCGGACAAAATGTCAGGACCTGTTCCTTCGACTCGTCGAGGCCATTGCCCGTCAGTACCCCCAGACTTAAACATCAGGATCGCCACAAACGGCCCTTATCAGGGCCACCTAAGTCCCACCTGAACTGGCTCTGGTGGGCCAGCATAAATGGCCGGACAAAGTGTCAGGACCCGTCCCTTCGACTCGTCGGGGGCATTGCCCGTCAGTACCCCCAGGCTTAAACATCACTACAGTCGATCCCGGATATATCGAACTCGAAGGGAATCGCGAAAAAGTTCGATATATCAATAATTCGAAATATAAAATATGCCTATTAGACGCTTATTTTAAAACTGCGCAAATCTCGGACAATTTCCCGGGATCGTAGCAAGCGGGAACTTACCGATTTACTCCTCTCAAGTCCACAAAAACGAAAGCACAACTCCACGATCAGCGCGCTTTATTTCGCAAGAAAAAAGTCAGTGAGCTTTGCTTGCCTCTTCCTCTGCACCATGCAGTTCATTAAGCTGTCCTCAAGCTTGTTGATAGTATCCAAATGAGAAAGTCCAGTGCCCTCCATTGCGCCACAACAGCGACGAATGACGCTGAATGCGGATGCAAGTTCAGCCGCAGTGCATGGCGGCTGGGCCTCTTCGCACAATCTTCGTCACTGCTCGGGTCCACTTCCTCGGTATCGATGATGTCAGCCACGATGTGAGCATCAGAAATTAGGTGTCTGCGGGCCTGCGGCCAGCAGGGTTTCCCTCTTCCCAGCTCCTTATGGCCATTCCCATTTCCTTTCACACCCCCCACAAAGTTCCCATCAGTGACTAAGAGCGCAGCTGTCCATGGCCAGCGCCGCGTGAACTCTTATTAGGAGAAGCCCATTTGCAGGAGCGCGCGCTAGTGGAAGAAGCCCACTTCCAGGGTGGCGCATACTGGGAGAAGCGCACTTGCGGGGGCTCGGCATGGCACGGAGTTCGATGTATCAAATATAGGGTGCACAGGAGTTCGATAAACGTAAACAAATTTCCTATACTTTTGCATGAGATTCCCAAGGGGATTCTACATCTGTTCGATATAGGCAATAATTCGATATATCCGGGTTCTATATATCCGGGATTGACTTATCGCCACAAACCTCCTCACAAATTTGTCATCCACAACAGGACAAGGCCGGTTTTTATTTGTGTGCTTGTTATGTTAATTTAGACACAGTATGAGCACTTCAGAGTTGGTTGCTTTAGGCGAGCGCATGGGCTTGCGCGGTGTGGAGTTGCGAGCGTGGGTGGAGGACGAGCTTCGTAATTCACGGGAAGAGAGAGTCGCTGAGCGTGAAGCTACGAAGCAGAAATTAGAGTTAGAGCGTGAAGCTATGAAGCAGAGATTGGAGTTAGAGCGTGAAGCTACGAAGCAGAGATTGGAGTTAGAGGCACGGAATTTAGAGAAGGGGCGTGAGGCTGCGAAGGAACATTTGGAGTTAGAGGCGCGGAATTTGCAGCTACAAATAAAGCTCATGGAGGGTGGCGCAAATATTTCAAGTGACCTTGGAGAGCGTAGCGTCGCACCGGCCAGCTCCATTAACCTGCACAGCCTCATACCACAGTACAATGAAGCGCGGGATGACCTTGATGCCTACTTAAGGAGGTTTGAGCAAGTGGCCACGGGACAGGGTAGGCCAAAAGAGAAGTGGGCAATGGCGTTGAGCTTGTGCCTTGGCGGCAAAGCACTTAGGGTCTTTGGTCGGCTCTCGCCTGAGGATTCTGTGGACTATGACAAAGCGAAGCTTGCCTTGCTGCAGAGGTATAGGTTCACCGCGGAAGGGTACTGAGAAAAGTTTCGCCAGAGCAAGCCCCAGGATGGTGAAACGGCCTCGCAATATGCTGCGAGGTTGTTTAGCTTCTTTGACCGTTGGGTCGACATGCGGGGAGAGAAGGCCTCACTTTTGAGGTGGTTCGCGAAATGGTCGTGAGCGAGCAATTCGTGAACAATAGTCATTCCCGTTTAGCCCTCTTCTTACGTGAATGGGAGGGCAAGACAGTTTGCAAGCTGGCGGAGGCTGCCGATCATTTTCTCGAAGCACAGTGGCAAAATAACTTGTTGGTCTTTAAAGAGAAGGGGGAGCACACGAAAGGTAAAGCCAAGGACGAGAATTCAGGTCCACAATCCCGCCTTCGGTGTTTTCTTTGCGAGAAGACTGGGCACAAGGCATCGTCGGATTGTCGGACAAAGCCGAAGCAATCGTATTGTACCTGGTGCCGCGAGGTAGGACATGATGCCCAGTCACGCAGAGCTAAGAGACCAGGAGACCGTGAGGCGTCCGCATGTTGCATGACACCTCGGTATTCATGTCCCGATAACCCTGCAGAGGTAACGCGCATAGAGGGCCAGTTGGGGGAGATAGTCTGCCCTTCCACACTTGTGGAAGCTGCTATGCCCATGGGGCACGGCGAGGTGTTTGGCCAGCCTAGTTCGGTATTACGGGATACAGGCAGCAACAGCACTGTTGTGCGTGAGTCCCTTGTACCGGCAGCGGCACTTACAGGGAAAAAGGCTACGTTATTCTTGGCCAATGGGACCTGTGTAGAAGTTCCGGAAGCAGAAGTGGTGACTTCTACACCCTACTTCTCGGTAAGGCCATCGCGCGGTGCTTGTCTACACCCATGTACGACATCATAATAGGCAATGTCCCTGGCGCTAAATCTCCATCCTCGGTCGACCCGCCAGTTCTAACTGATCAGGCAGCTTCCCCTGCCATGACGGGTTCGGTCGATGTTCCTTCCCTTACGGTGACGGCGAAGGTTTCAGAGAGTAGCAAAAGCCCCACTCATAACACACTCCACTTGTCACGGCCGGAGTTTCGCCTCAAGCAGGAAGAAGGCCCGACCTTAGAGGTGTGTCGCAGGAAGTTGGGGTAAACCTTTCCTGGCAAGGGACAGACCGCCCGTACTTTTCATACAGATGACGGTGTTCTTTTCCGAACATACCAAGTGTGTCCCGGCCGAGTTGTTCAGCAAGCGGTGGTACAGAAATGCTTACGCACGCAAGTCCTCACGTTGGCGCATGAGAGTGCATTCTCGGGTCATCAAGGGATACGAAAAACGATAGCTAGGGTTCTCAGTGAGTTTTATTGGCCCAGTGTACAGGCTGACATTAAGAGATATGTCAGGTCATGTGATATGTGCCAACGGACTGTCCCGAAGTGAAGGGTGAGCAATGTTCCACTAGGCCGGATGCCTCTCATTTCTACACCGTTTGAGCGAGTGGCAGTCGACATCATCGGGCCGTTATCCCCAACCTCATCTAGAGGGAACAGATATATACTCACGTTAGTAGACTTTGTGACCAGGTATCCTGACGCGGTTGGTTGCTCTACATGCCATTGACTCCGCCACTGTGGCAGAAGGCCTGCTGGAGATGTTCTTGCGCTTTGGATTCCCGCAAGAGGTCTTTGCGATCAGGCTTCATGCTTCAAATCTACATTGATGAGAGAAGTAAATGATGCGTTAGCTATTAAGCATCTGAGGTACACACCCTACCACCCTATGACCCATGGGCTGGTGGAACGCTCCAATGGAACCCTGAAAAACACGTTACGGAAGTTGAGCCAGGAGCATCCCAAGGCGTGGGACCGTTACCTGGCCCCTCTCCTCTTTGCCTACAGGTGCCTACAGGGAAGTCCCACAAGCTAGCCTGGGATTTTCTCCCTTCGAATTGGTTTACGGCCGTCAGGTACGGGGGCCGGTAGCGATTTTGAAAGAGCTTTGGACCACAGGTCAAATCAATGACTATGCCTATCGGCTAGACTTGAGGGAGCGGCTAGAAAAAACTCTACAGCTTGCCCACCAAGCTTTAGGTAATGCATAGTGGTCACAAAAGCTCTACTATGATAGGCGTACCTCAAAACGGCAGTTGAAGGTGGGAGACCGGGCCCTAATTTTACTCCCTACATCTCAAAACAAACTTCTAAATTTTCTTCTTCTAAATTCAAACTTCTAAATTTATTCTAAATTTTCACCTTTTGATTCTCCATCTGAGCTAATGAAATCTAACCGTATCCAACCTCTTGAAGCAAGAAGAAAAAATATTCAACGAGGATTTCTTTCCTTGCTTATAAATAACAAATTGGCGCTTGATCCTGCACCCTATTTATCGTTTTTAGCTACACACATCAAACATCACCATCATCCCGGTTCACCTACCCCGTACTTTGCAAGAAGTGACACTTTTAAATTTTCCTTTTTCCCGCGTACCATCAGCGAGTGGAATTCTGTGACACGATAAAATATAAGCGCATAGTCATCCTGCACGCCTTTTTTATTGTTCTTTTTTCTTTTACTTGTTGCCCGTGTATCTGTGTTACCTAATATGTACTTGTTCTGCTTGGATCTATAACATGATCTGCAGTATTAAATAAATAAATAAAAATAAAACAAACTTCTCATGCATTGGAAAGGGCCGTTTGTAGTCACCGGCAAGAAGAACGACTATGATTACTGGCTGGATGTTGGCTCTGGGAAGAAGCTCTTTCATATTAATATGTTAAAACGCTATGAAGAGCGCCAGCCCGAAACTACCCTCCAGGCGTCATCCTTCGTGGTCGTAGAGCAAATCGAGTCGGAAACCCGTCTACCATCCTTCACTGCTAGCCCAGGAGCCGGCATTGCGGTTGTCAAGCGAGCCGAGAGTTTAAGCTCCCAACAGATGACAGATCTTGACACCTTGTTGGAGTCCCATGGCTATATTTTTTCCGAGATGCCTGGCCGTACAAATCTGCTGAAGTGTCAGTTGAAGCTAACCAGCAGTACACCCATTAACATCGCACAATACCCTTTACCCTTTGCACTGCGAGAAGTTGTTGAGAAGGAAGTTGATGACGTGTTAAAGTTAGGAGTACTCAAGCGCTCTTAATCACCCTACAACTATCCATTGGTTCTGGTCAAGAAACCTGACCACACGTACCGGGTCTGCATAGATTTTCGTTGAATTAACAGCGTCCTGGTAGATGATGCCGAGCCTATCCCGAGAACTGATGTCATGTTTACAGCGGTTGGCACTAAATGCTATTTCTCGAAAATGGATCTTACTAAGGGTTACTGGGAGGTTCCTCTGGATGACGCGTCGAAACCCATCACTGCTTTTTCAATGCAGTCTGGCCACTATCAGTCCCGGTACATGCCTTTCGGGATTAAAACCGCCTCAGCGATTTTCACCCGCCTCATGAGGGCGCTTCTGTCAGGTTTGCCCAATGTGGTGCACTATATAGATGATGTGTTGGTCGCCACTGCAACGTGGGAGGAGCATATACACACCCTCCGTCTCTTGTTTGAGTGTATCAGAGAAGCGGGCCTCACTGTGAAACCACAGAAGTGCGAACTCGGCACTAACCATGTGATCTTCTTGGGACATGTGTTAGGCGGAGGCAAGATTCGGCCAGTAGATTCAATTGTCTCTAATAGTGCACACACCCAGGGTTGCCGTTGGTGGCTACTTTGCGCCAAATTCGCTACTTTTCGACCCCGTCTGGCGATGAAAATTTCACGCTGGCTCCTTGGCTACTTTCTGGCTACTCTGAACTTCTATTTTGGCGTATTTACTAGCCATTTTTTTTTTTGCAATTGCATATACAATAGCAAGCAAGAAGAGAAAAGAACAATTATTTCCAAGCTTTGCTGTCCTCATCGCTCTCCTGGTCGCCTTGATGCGCGCGCGCGTCCTCGACGCATACATTCCTCCAACGAACTGGAGTCTGAAATACGCCAGCAGCAGAGAATTAGCGGTGCACTTGATCGCGCATCATGTTTGACTTTCCGGCTCGCAGCGGCATCGTACAAGGACACTTGCGGCGAAAGCCCTTTTCAACACCTGGCGCAAGGAGCACTGAAAACTTTGACCCTTCCAATTTCTAATGCTGATGCAGAGCGCGTGTTCTCTTGCGTGAACTTGACGAAAAGAGAGATCCGTAACAAAATGAAGCTGGATTTGCTTATGGCAATTCTGCGAATCAAATTTGGGCTACGACTCCAAGAAAAATCGTTTAACGTTTAACGTTCCTGCTGAGTTGTTGAATAGAATGTGCCAAAATTACTCCGGCAAGAACACTATCTACTCTAGATAAACTACGCGGACTGAACTATTATTTATTTGCAACGTACCTGATACTTGAAGGCCGAGCAAGAGGCCCAAAATTCCGCGCTCTCCGTGTGTTTTTGTGTTGATTCAAAATGATATTATTTATTGTTCATTAATAAAAGTGGCTTATAATAATGGTTTTTTTCTACTTGGCTACAAATTTGGCGCCAAGATCAGGTGGTGTGGCTACTTTTCGCTACTTTTAGCTTCAGTTCTGGCTCTTTTTGAAAAATTCCCAACGGCAACCCTGCACACACCCCAAAACCGCAAACCAAGAAGCAGGTTAGGTCGTTCCTCGGCTTGGCCGGCTATTACCGAGACTTAATCCCTTACTATGCTGCCAAGGCCCAACCATTGGTGGAACTCACCCGCAAAGCAGAAAACAACCATGTGCATTGGACACCGGAGCGTGAAAGGGCCTTCGAAGAGCTTAAATACACCCTAGCCTCGAAACCCATTGTCCGGGCGCCTGATCTGGCCAAGGAGTTTGTCCTATGTACGGATGCCTCTGGTACGGGCCTGGGGGCAGTTCTCTAGCAGGAACATGATAGTGTTCTCCATCCTGTCTCGTATGCTAGCAGGCAGTTGCTACCATGAGAGACAAGATATTCTGCCATAGAGTGGGAATCTTTAGCGCTCGTATGGGGGGTAGCCAAATTTCACATCTTCCTATATGGCCGAACGTTCACCGTTCAAACTGATCATCAACCGCTTCAGTGTTTGGCGCAGGCCAAGCACTTGAATAGTCGCGTGCTCAGATGGAGTCTCTTGCTACAAGAATACTCTTTCCATGTGGAGCACATCAAGGGTTCCTCCAATGTCGGAGCAGACTATTTAAGCAAAGCATGAGCCCACACTTGCTCTTGTTGGCACTGTCTGTGTTTGTTCATGCTTGCTTTTGAGAGTCCGCTACCTACTTTTTAAGCCTTCCGTGATTCCTCGCCCCTCTATGGACGCATTACGTTGGCTATTCATGTACTCTCTGTGTTGTGTGTGCGAATGTCTGTGTACGCTTTGAACACTGACAACCGTCGTATTGTGTGTGGCATGTAGTGTGCGCGCTGTGGTGTGGTGTTCTGTGGTGCGATCGTCGAACACGACTAGGGTCGCTCTCCTGGACTTGAGTTCTGTCCCTTGGAAAAAAACTTTCGAAGAGGAGGCCTTCTGTAAGGATATAGCGCCACCCAGCGTCGGTTGTGGGGCCGAAGACGACAAAGCACGGGTAGCGCTATCTCCTTTTCTCTCTTTCTTTTCTGTACTTTTCGCGAGGGCTTTGTTCTGTTTTCCTTTTTGTTTTTCCTCTTGTTGTTTTCTTCTCTTGTCTCTTTCCTCTTTTCATTTCAATACTTAAGTTAGAGCTTCCTTTCCTCCAAATGCCGCCTCGTTTATTTCTTATACCTTTAATGTACGCTTTTTTTTTTTACAGACCAAATGCAATGACACTGCACATACTTATTGAGTTTTTTCTGCTGATTTCAAATATGCAATTTGTTTATTTCTAGGCCAATTAGTTCCCGAGATATTAATATATATCATGCCATTGTCTGCTCAAACAATAGAAAAAAAATGGGCCACCAGAAATTTAATTTTAATATGTGGGTAGATACTACAATGTGTGAGGAATGCAACGCTGGAAGCAGTTTTCAGTTATTTGTCCGTGTGGACAAATGGGCTTAGTAGTTAGTTTCATGTGTGTCGTGTTTTCTGGCATTGTATGTCTGGTTAACTTACTTGAAAACTAACTATTATGCCCATTTGTCCACACGGACAAAAAACTGAAAACTGCTTCCAGCGTTGCATTCCTCACACATTGTAGTATGAACCAACATATTAAAATTAAATTTCTGGTGGCCCATTTTTTTTCTATTGTTTGAGCAGACAATGGCAAGATATTATTAATATATCAGGAACTAATCGGCCTAGAAATAAACAAATTTCATATTTGAAATCAGCAGAAAAAACTGAATAAGTCTGTACAGTTTCATTGCATTTGGTCAATAAATAAAAAAAGTTATCTAAGACCCATGTCCCCCCTTAACCTGCAATCTTTCACCTCCTCACACTCACCAATCTCTATCTTTACATCTTTGCACATCTGCACAAGGCTCTCTTCGTCCATTCTCAAAGCAGCTTAGCTGTAAAGATCAAGTAAGTGCGACCCACAGCACTAAGCAGTTTCAGAGATGAACAGATCACTTCACCTTGGGTTGGTAGCACACACAGAAGGGTGACGGCCACTGGCAGCCATTCCGTTGGAAAACGAGTTCCATTCCTCTTGTGTTGGAGGAGGAGCCTTTTTTCTTGGCACGCAATGCGCAGCACTTGGCACTCCAGGGACAATCTGAAGGCGGCACAATTCTGGTGATGAAAAGTGTGTCGCCGAGATTGGCAACGGTGCCACGTTAATAGATGAACAGTGCCATTTCTAGATAAAACAAGTGCAGAAGTATGCGAGCACACCTCACCGAGCCCAGCCATACAAAGTACAATGACCCCACACAACACGGCCATCACCGTTCATCAGCAGCCACAGTGTAAGAGGAGTGACAGAGAGGCTTTGAGAGTGATTAACCTTAGTCAAAATCACCAATTCATTGCTTACAATGTGTCTGATGAACGGCTCTTGTACCCAACCGCTTACAACAAAGTTATTAACCTTGAGTGTCGTCATGTTTTTCATTTGCTCTCTCGTTAAATTGCTAGCTCTCGTGGCAAGAAAGAAATATCCAAGAAGTCAACCTCAGGCCAGTGTGATGATCCCTTCACATAGTTGCCCACAGTCAAGTGCATTGGGTCGCAACCGCACCTCGCTACCTTTGTATCGTAGCGACAGAGATGGTCGCAGCTCAGGTATGATGCATAGTCGTGCTCGACAGTTCGTCCTCTAGTTGACACTGCCATCATCAACTGACACAAGGCAAGTCAGTCGTTGTCAAAAGTAATGCAAACGTGCACAAGTGACGAGCGTCGCATGATGGACAGGCGCATCTGAATGCATGGAACTGTATTGAAAGCATGCTGAAGATACACAAGCGACAGCTAAAACAAGAAGAAATGGCCAATTCAGAACTTGTGGAAGTACGAACAGATCTGTAGCAATGCCTATTTGTGGTTTTGGTTTCGCTGCATGATCGCAATGGAGGCACGCGAAACTTGCTTTTTATCTTTATCAACATTCGCTTGCAGGGGCCACAGAAGATGATATCCATCTTTATTGACACTGCTCTTAGCTTGTTTATCACTGACGCTCGCAATGTATGCTCGGTTTCCTTGTTTACTGAGTTTCCTTACAGTTTTTCTGATACACGGCAAAGCGGCGATATGACCCAACGCACTGCCCGTTTTCTTTACACCAACAGCGATGACTCTTCCGCATTTAATGTGTGCAGACTGCAATAAGGTGCAGTGCATAGACCTGTTTTTCAAGGAATACCACACTCTAAAATACTACTGAACATTTTGAAATTCTGAGTGATGCTGGCACCAAAATACTGTTCCATAATTTTTTTTACAATTCCTTCTCGACTTTACACATTTTATGCATTCCAAATCCGTAGAAAGTTTTTTTTTTTTTTTAAACTGGACCCTGGAAGGGTTAAGTACTGACTGAGCACCTCAGCTGAGTATAAGTGCCTGCTAATGGAAATTCAAAATGGATCCTGATATGGTCAGCGTTTTGAAGACAACATATTCGTACTCTACAATTGAGCTGAAACTACCTGGAAGGAAAGCTACAGCCTTTGCCAAAAGTTAGGGGCCCAAGGTGTTTGCTTCTGAAGCCCACTGTCTGGTTCGTAATGCATCACCAGCACTCGAAATTTGCTGAAGGTAAGATTTCTGGTCCTGCCTTCTCCAATGGGTAGGACTACCCCAAATGTTACAGAAGTCCCACTGCGAGGCTTAGAAGCAAACCCCCGGGGCTCTAAACTTTTGACAAAGACTGCACATCCTGCTCTGCTGCTCTTTTGCCGTTGAGAAAACTTATAACAGCGTCCCCCATGTCACCATGTCCAACCCCATGTCTGCCTTGGGAATGCCATCAGCACCGAGTTCTACTATACAGTTCCTCTATGCTGACAACATGATCTCTATGTGCTTTGGTAATGTGGAAACAGGCATGACTCATGTTCACACAGGGCTTCAGAAGGGATGCCAGCTTTCACCAATCCTACACACCCTGCAAGTGGCTGACCTGGAGCATTAGCTCCTAAATCAGGCAAGAGTTTCGGCCTGAACTACAACACAACACAACTGGACAAGAACAGCCACCTGCCAGGCTTGACTTTTGCGGATGACTTAATTAATGGCTGAATGGTCAAGCTGAGTGGGAGAGCGGACAGCATCGTTATACGGCTGTTTCACAGCATGCGCTTCTTCGTGCAGATAATGGCAACCCTTGAACTCAATGCGGGACTTAAGCCACCAGCTGATACCATTTCGGCTGCGCCCGTGATTGTCAATGTTCAAGTCGACAGTGTAGAATACGGAGAGCTCTGACAACCCTGCTACACCATGGCTCCATCATACAAGCCCTGCACATCGTCCACGACACCACCTTTTCACCTGGATAAAAACGAATCGCAGCGGCCCGCGCCTTTCAGTGGGCATGGGGACAGCGTCGTCATGCACGTTTCACGCATCCATTTTTCTTCATGCAGGATGGTAATAAGGTTTCCATGTTTGTTAAGAAATCGACCGATATGTACCTGCTCCTGTGCGCCCGGGAGTGCTGTTGCTTTTGCTTGTCCAGTGCTTCGATGTTTCTAGATACTATGTTTCTAGAAACTGCTTTTGATGTCGGGGGATGCTGACCTTAACCCTGGCCCTGGAACAGGCTCTGGTGCTGTCACGTAATCCTAAGACAGCGTTGCTGAAAATTCTCTGCAGAAACACCTTAGTGACATGTTGACTCTATCAGAAGGCATTAATTGAAGGACTGCTAAATTGGAGTTAGAGCAATCACACTTAAAAGCCTCTATAAATGAAATAAAACTAAATCAGCAATCAATGATTAGGAATATTGCCGATATTGGCGCGAGACTGTCAGCAGTCGAATCTGAATCATCCGCCAGCGGTGTGGCTCCAGAGTAATTACGGCCTTTGCATGAGCTAGCCGATGAGCTCGTCAATGAAAATAACAAGTTATGTCTTGGATAAGCTGAGCTGGAAGACCGGCAGCGAAGGGACAATCTTCTGTTCTTCAGCATACCCAACAGTTTGTCCGAAACGTGGGATGGAATGGAAGAAAAATTATTGAACCTTGTTTCAGGATGCTTTGGTTCCTGCTCGTACGAAGGCCATGGTTGAACGAGCACACAGGATTGGTGTGTTCTCGGACGAAAAATGCACGACTGTTGTGAAGTTCCGATATTTCAAAACAAAACAACAAATCCTAGTACAGTCTGCCAATAAAAAGGCGAATGGAAGTGAAGATTATTCTTTGCAGACACGTGTGGCTAGAAAGAAGCTTCTGCAGTTAGCGAAGGAGGATGACTTGAAGTATAAGCTGCTCGAGGTATAACAAACTGTTTAGTAACCACAGATATTATAGCTATATTATAGCTATTACATTATAGCTATTACATTATATATTACATTATATATTATGGCTATTATATTATTAGCTGTATTATAGCTATTATAGCTATTATAGCTATTACAGATATAATAGCTAGCTGGCCCACCGGGATCTTTAGTGGCCCCTAATCACATGGCATCTAACTTGACACATGCTCTGCCATAGCTATGCAGGAGGGGCAGATAATAAGGGGGAGATAATCCAGCACTTTCAATTCATTTTACAAACATTAAGAAGTATACCTAAGCGGCAAGTTCAACTCTGTCACCGACTCACGTGATGCCGATGTTGTATTATTGACAGAAACATGGCTTTTTGCTAAGACAGAGAGCAAGGCACTGTTCGATTGGAAGAGGCGCTACAATGTTTATAATTCTGATAGAGGTCACAGAAGTGGAGGAGGTTCATTAATAGCCATCGCCAATAATATCGTGTCTTCACACATTAACCTTCTTAACATTTTGGAGTTGGTTTAGGTTGAACTTTGTGTTCATTTCAGAGAGCTGATTTTGTGCATAGCAACTGTTCCCCGCCTTCGTGTGCCACTTTCCTTGATGATTCACAGATAACTCAGTAAGTTATCTAGGTGCACCAATCCTTCTAGCTGGTGACTTCAATTATCCCAGTGTCGTATGGGCTAATACATCGCCTTATCCTCGCCCCTTTTCTACTGAACGCAACAACTTTTTACAAACTTGTTCAGACTTCAACCTGTCACAGCTAGTTATTAAACCAACTTGAGCCACGCCATTGGACCTTGTACTAACTAACGCTCCGGATGTTATTCCTTCTATCTCGTACTTACCTCTTAGTGATCACCCCTTGCTTCATCTCGATATAAAAATTCATATTCCTAATCGCCACAGCCACTTCAAGTCTATTTGAGATTAGAAATGGGCCGACTACGATTCCATTAATTGTGAAATAGCTCTTTTTTTTTAACAATTATTTACCAGAATTTTCACAGCGTTCTGTTCACACTAACTGTGAATGTTTTAAGGACACTGTTGAACGTCTCACTAATACATTTGTGCCACTAAGACTTTTGCAGTGTAATAGCCAATCACTATGGTATAACAACATTCTGAAAAGGCTATCCAATAAAAAAAAAGCGTTTGTTTCGCTCGGTGAAATCACTGAATTCGCAACAATGATGGGACGCCTACCTTTCTGCAACTGCTAACTACAAACTAGCTTTGAAAAACGCTAAGGACTCCTTATTTAAGAGTACCTTGCGTGCTCTACTGATCAATAACCCTAGACAGTTTTTGAATACTTTGAACAAGAAAGATACTCCCTCAGTAATACTTATATCTTCTGATGATGTTCTATTCCACTTAATGAATGTGCTACTGTTTGTAATAGTGTTTTTGTTACTGATTTTTCTGGCAATATTTGCCTTACTAATCATGTATGTCCTGTTTTTGATGCTTTTCCCATAGATTTAATTCTTTTTGACACAAATGGCATTCCGAGAATAATTGAAAACCTGAATATTCCCTCATCCTCTGGCGTCGATAACATTAATCCCATATTTCTGATTAATACAAAGATGTACAGCTCAATGATCCTTACCAAACTGTTTGACCAGTCTCTGGAAACAGGTTGCATTTCCAATGACGAGAAGGTTGGGAAGGTGATTCCACTGCACAAGTCTTGCGATAAACACTGCCCTGATAACTTCTGCCCAGTGTTACTCACCAGCATTCCATGTAAAATCATGGAACATGTCATCTACTCTCATCTAGTTGCTTTTTTGGAATCCAACTGCTTTTTCAGTAATGCCCAACAAGGTTTCTGTAAACCCTTTCCTTCCAAAATGCAGCTCATGTTTCACAAATTGCTTGCAATGCATTCTCGATTCCGGGTCCCAGGCTGACTGCATATTCATGGATTTTTCTAAAACATTTGACAAAGTTTATCGTTAGCTTCTTTTACTAAACTAAAAAGCCTTAACGTCGGTTCCACATTACTTGCATGTTAGCATTTGTTTCTTTCAAACCGAAGTCAGTACATAACAGCTAATAACGTCTATTCAGATTCTTCGCCTGTTTGCTCTGGTGTGCCTCAGGGGTCCGTTCTTGGGACCCTCCTCTTTTTCATTTATATATTTGTCTTTTTGCTGATGGCTGTGTTACTTACTGCTAAATTACAAGGTGCTGGATTGGTGTAACCTGTAGAATATGAAGCTGAACATTACTAAATACAAGCATTTGCCCATTTCTCGTCTACCTACTACTCAGTCTACCTACTACATTAATGGCATCACTCTTCAAACTGCGTCGTCTTATATCTCGGCACGCATATTTCAGCACACACTGGTCCCCGCCACAAAGTCTGGATCCCTCCTAGTTGCACAAGATGTTTTCACGATGCATTCATACCTAGAACTAGAACTTGTCAACTGGAATGAACTTCCCCATGATATTGTGACGAAGACGAAGCTGGCAGTGGCGCGGGACGCAGCGCTCCCGCTAGGCCAGCGGCCATTAAAATCATCTCTTTTTCGTATTCACCACGTCTCATTCTTCGGCTGGCCGCCACGTTACAATATTGCTAAAATTACTGATACTGCTGCCTTTCGTAATGCTGTTATTAATTTTATAAAAGTGTTTGCCGGTAACTATGTTTAATTTCTTAGCTGCTGTTTTTAGTGGTTTGTACTTGTATGTTATTCCCACTCCCCTCTATAACGCCTCACGGCCCTGACCGTAAATAAATACATAAATAACCTCCTTTAACAACAGAGGTCCAGTGTCATAGTAAGGAGACTTACCTGGCGTAGGCGGGCCATGATAAGCCTTCAGCAGTCTCTGAGCCACAATGCCTGAAGTTTGCTCTTTAAGGACAAAACGACTTAATTGTAGTCATGTGCTTTTTCTTTTTCCTACCTCAGCCCTCAAGAACGAGGTAAACAGCTCAGAAGCGAAGCTTTAACAGCACCTCCGTACAAACATGCCGCTTCGACATAGCCGCATGACTTTTTGAAACGCATGACAAAGGCCGCGCCGCAGCTCGCTTCCGTTCCCGATGACAACGCGTAGAGACAATTTTGCTCAAAGATATGTATACATACCGCACGTCCAATAAGCGCCGTCCACTTCACCGTCGCATCGCACTTTGCATACAAAATACGCAGCGCAAACCGCAGCGGCACTTTACACGTGCTTCGCTGCGCGTTCACGCGCGGAAACAACTTTGTAAGTTGCTGTTGGCTAGATTTCGTGTGTGGCATGGCCTAGTAATGGCCTAGTTTACAATAAACAGCAAGTAACAAAATTGGCTCGAAATTTGCTGCCATTGTTATAATAATTTCCTATTTTAGGTTTCTGTGACAAGCTTTATACGCCTAAAAAAACAATATCTTAAAACTATTGCAAAGCACACAAGAATAAAAGAGAATGTTTTCCAAATACCTTGTCTTCACACAAAAATTCCACGGGGGTGGAGCTTCGTTGTGTCACGTGACGAGGCAGATTGCGCGTTCGATTTGAACGGCGCTAGGGAGGCCGCGAGGTGCTCGCGCGAGGCTTTCATTGCTACTTATTAGGTCTAACTGCGATTTCTTAACAGTTCGCACTGATTATTTCCCGTTATACAAACGTACATCCTCAAGCCTGTGGCTTGTTCAAAATCAGTCGTCACTTTCGGTTAGGTTACTCCAAGAAGATCATCCGCGTTGCTTTTTGCTGGAAACCATTACTAAGCCGCCGCGGTGGCTCAGCGGTTATGGTGCTCGGCTGCTGACCCGAAAGACGCGGGTTCGATCCCGGCCGCGGCGGCTAGAATTTCTTTGGAGGAGAAATTCTAGAGGCCCGTGTACTGTGCGATGTCCGTGCACGTTAAAGAACCCCAGGTGGTCGAAATTTCCGGAGCCCTCCACTACGGCGTCTCTCATAGTCTTAGTCGCTTTGGGACGTTAAACCCCAATAAACCAAACCAAACCGAAACCATTACTCATAAAATTGAGTTAACTGCAATCAACTGTACAGCCGGCGAAATCTTCAGCTGGCGAGCGTGACGGCCGCGTTTTCCATGCTCCTGCAGCTTATGACTGAGCAAACTTGTGAAAATATGAAATCTGAGCACAGGTTTACTAAGCCCGCGCTTAATATTGAGCTTTCCTCAAGTAAGAGCAGGAGCGCCGAAAAAGCAGCCATCGCGCACGCCAGCTAAATATTAGGCACGCTATACTTTCGAATACAACTTCCTTTGCAGAATAAGCTGAGCAACCAGACGCAAGCACTGTTCATACGCCTGGAAGCTGTTCGTTCTCATTAAAAGAGCTTACCTCAGATTCCTCCGCTGTACTCCCTTCACATTTCTGAGCACAGCATTTTTGTTTTATAACGCTCATAAAACGTACGAGTCAGGCGGTCTCCTACGGCCTTGCTGTATTCACATAGTTTTCTCAATGAGCACTGTTCTCCAGAACTTCGTGCATATCTTACAGCATAAATTGTATATAATGGAGTGGTTGCAATGAAGTTTGTCTACCTATAAGTGCGGAAAGTAACTATCACTCACCGTTGGTTTTACATGCACTTTTAATACAAAAGTATTACTAGTCCCATTGCGAGAAAAGCCCACGGCCTGTTGTACTCACAGATATGGTATACAGAAAATCCCAGCGATTGCAAGAAAAATAGGCCGACGTCATCAAGCAGCCGTATCTGAGCATTGCTATTTCAGACAATCATACTCATGTCGTTCGCCTGCATATATACTCCCCACTGGCCAACCTCAATATGGCGCTAGTTTTCCCGACAACATTCATAGAAAATTTTTCTGACGCCACCGTTTGACACTCGACGTTCCGGTGGTGTCATACGATTTCTCGTTCAATATAACTTCCAAATGCTCGTCAAGTTAGAGGCAAGCAATTGCGACAGGGATTCCAACCGACGACATGTGCACCTTCAATTGTATACGTTCCCAGACTGCGGTCACCGAGATGTGAGACAGTTACTGCGCCATTTCCAATTTCTTCAGGAACCAATTTTGTTGCGCAATCATTCGTCGTAAAGCGTTCAGGGTGGTGTCATACGCGTGTGCTTATGTGTAGGTGGTGTGCACGTGCATGGGTTGGTGTCAATGCACCCAGGGACCATGCTTACACATTCCCACACATAAGGAGTCTGGAGTGTCTCTGCAGAATTTTTTTTTTTCCGGAATTCGTTGTCATGCAACATACACGTAATTTGTAAAATTGTAGCATGAGGACAAACATTGCGGCAGATGAGGACAAACATTGCGTGTGTCTGGTTGCTGAGCCCCCTCTACAAGGAAGTTGTATTGAAAAGTCCACTGAATTGCAATTACTTGCCTTTTGAAACTAAAATAGTCAGCGACAGTGTCTAGGCCTCTAGGAACAAGCCATGCGGGTGTCCCTCCTGCAGTAGACTATAGCACAAACGGAGAACTGATTTTGAAAGAGTCACCAACTTGAAGATGCACATTTGTGCCACAGGGAATGGTTAGTACGAAATGTTACGAAACGGCAGTAAGACAGAAAGCGTAGCGCCTGCGCCTTGCTGGCCTCCCAGCGTCGTTCAAATCCCGCGCGCAGGCTGCTAGGTCACATGGCAGGACGAAGCACCATCCTTCCCACTTCCCACGTGACATGGCAGCCGCGCGCGTGATTTGAATCCTTTTTGAACGGCAGTGCGGATCCTTGAGGCGTGGGCGCAGGCAGAGTGCCTTCTGGTGCCTCGCTCTGGGTCATTCTACGTCGTCGTAAGTGTTTCCTCTCATTAATTCGCGTCATTGAACTGTACATCCTCTGACTGTGTTAGATTTCTTCATTCAAATTTTATGGCGTCCGCATTTACTTTTTAGTGGAAGGCTGCTTTCTTCATACAAGGGAGGACTTAAGAGCCCCCTCACTATATGGTGGGCGACTGCCCACCTTAGGCCAGACATTTAGAGTGGACAAACCGGATTGACCCCTATTTGTTCCCCCGTATACATGTCAAGAAACCAAATGCGCAAACAGGACCGTTCCCTTGTGGTCCACACATCTTCCACTGATTCACTACGCTTTGCACCTTGCTAAGTAAAAACAGCTATAACTTCACTGCTATTGCCACAAAAATCGGCGCTTATTCGGATAGCCGACGCAGCGCGAAAGGAATCACACACCCACGCGCACCGTTAACGACTCGAGAACGTTGGAGAAACGAACCCCTGTTTCAGATGGAGAGGGCGTTAACTTGTGTGTGCCGAGGGATACCCTCTCTACTTGGCGCGCGCGCGGAGGCGCCGGGTCGGAAAGAAGCGACTCGAATTCTCTGGAAGCATTAATGGAAACCACTCTCCATGCCTGGCCAATGGCAACGCGCGCCCGGCTGGAGGGTGAGAGAGCAGTTGTACGGTTAATAGAGTCGAACCTCGTTATAACAGAACGGTTTATAACGAAATAATGGATATAACGAGGGGGTGAGATTCCCCATGGAATCTCGGTAAACACGGTCTATAACGAAGCTACTGCTATAACGAAGTAATCGCCAGGCTTCTTTAACTTCGTTATAACGAGGTTCAACTGTACTGTGTATGTGCGCGCCTGCCTTGGCGCGAAGTAACGAACAGACGCGGCGGCCCTACATAGTTAGGACGTGTAGCGCTGTCTGTCAGCCCGTGCCGTAGGACTCCTGGGTCGACACCACTCGCCCAGCAACGGACCAGCGAGGCAGAGTCTTCGGGAGGGCCCCGTCGTGATAGTCGGGTCTTCGGACTGTCGCAGTGCCCGGTGAACAAATTGTGTTCTGTTTTGCTTGCCTCTCTCGTGTGTTAGTGCACTTTGGGATTTCTCTTGCATTGTAGTCTCGCTCTTGTGTTACATTGTACGTGTTGCACTGCTTTGTGATCGCTTTTAATGAGTTGATACGAATGATTAAAAATTCCTCTGTACCATCTCTTTGATATATAAAGTTTTTGTGCGTGCGTGCGCGCGTGCGTGCGCGCGTGCGCGTGCGTGTGTGTGTGTGTGTGTGTGTGCGTGCGTGCGCGCGCGCGTGTGTGTGTGTGTGTGTGTGTGTGTGTGTGTGTGTGTGTGTGTGTGTGTGTGTGTGTGTGTGTGTGTGTGTGTGTGTGTGTGTGTGTGTGTGTGTGTGTGTGTGTGTGTGTGTGTGTGTGTGTGTGTGTGTGTGTGTGTGTGTGTGTGAACCTTTTGCTGCGACCCATTTTCTGGCTTGTGACTAGCGAAAATTGGGCGCCAAGCGACAACTCCCTTTGCAACACGGTGGCTTGTTCCTGGCTGAGCTGATCACGCTGAGTCGTTGGTATCTCCTTCGAGACCGGAACAGCGACCCCTCACACGCTCTAAGGGTGTCTGGGAGCGCATGTGACAAGTGCGCACAGGTGACAGCTATGCATACGCACCTGTACTTTGCAAACTGCGCTCATCTTTTGCTCAGGAGGAATAACAGCTGGACATGATTACGGAAAAATAAAGTCCATGTATGATCAATCTGCAGAACAGATATCAGTAACTCATAACATTTGGTTATCCTGAAAACTAGCGTCGCATAGAAAACGGTGACAGAATTCCGACAGTTTGATCACTGCAAAATATACTGTTTGCAACCTTGCTTGATTTTTGTAAAAAGGGAACTGTGAACTGTCCCTTCATTCAGAGGTTTTTTAAAAGACAAAACATTTCAAACGAACTAGGTGACTCGTAAGATTGTCCAGCACGTTTATATTATAGAACCACACAGAGCAACGTTGTGCTGATGCGTTGCGGATAACGGATTCAGCGGCTTATGCATCAACAAACCGCAAGTTCGAAACTGACCTTCTCTCGCTGAAAGGAAAAGTTTGGACATGTCGCATCCTGCTCGACACCAAGCAGTTTTCCAACAAGCAGAGTTTTCAGCAAGTGTGCACGTTACTCCCCCCCCCCCCCTCCCCCTTGCACACACGTACATCTCTTTCTCTTTCTTCTGAAGCTCTGTCCCACTCGTCGTAGTAAAATGGGCACTGGCTACTCCCGCTTGGATAACCTGGAATGCCTGGATAACCGACACTCACGTCTGCGCATAAGCACTCCGCAGGTAATACAAGGCCTTGGATGGGGCTCTACACGCCCCACCTTCGGCAACGGCCTCCATCTTCCCACCATGCTCCTATGTCATCGTACGAAGAGCTGCTTGCAATTTTTGAGGAACTGTGCATCTTTTTACAAAGCTCACAAAAGCCTTCGTCCCACACCTCTACATCTTGACGTTCTTTCCACTTAAAATAGGAAGTATATGCTGTGTAGTTTTTTGACAGAGCCATGAGGTGTTCAGCAAGCTTCTTTGGCGATGGGAAATCAAGCGCATCGATGTATGACTTCGGGGGTGCGAATTTACTATAATTTGCGCCGCCAAACACTACCGGTATAATGTGATACTTGAGCGCTTCGAACAGTTTCTCCGTTACATAATCAACGCATAGGGGATTTTCGAAGGAAAGCATATAAAAGTACATACGCTCAAATTTCTCGTAACACTCACTGCCTTGGGATTTGGAACAGTTGTAGGGACCACAAAGCCCGTACACGTCAACTTGTAGGTGCTTTCTCAGTTCAATATAGAAAGCTTCCCGTCTACCTTCAGTCGTGCAGTGGCTCACCATCCAAACAGCCGCTTTTTGTTTCGACTTCCAAAGGGCCCACAGGTTTTTCCTCGAGGTCACAGAGGCGCTGCGAGGAACGATCCTGCCATAGGGCACATACACGTCCGAGTCTGACCTGTACGTCATGGTCCAGTTGAACATATGCTTTGTGTAAGTGAAATTCGGGAACAGTGTGTATGATGGTGACTCCATTATGTAGAATACCCACTTTTGGGAGTTGTGACGGTACGAGGGCAAATCTTCAATGTTCATATTACGCGCATGAAATACGATGGCTTCGCTGGAAGCCAACAGACGCCGGTCGTTGGTGACAAGGCATGTAGCGTTGCAGTTCTTGGTGATGTCGTCGCCGGTTCTTGTGTCATCGAGCTTTCCATGCCAGGAACTAAAGAATTTGTTCCACATCATGATTCGGGGAAATCGGTGTGCAGTGGAATGTGCGGTGCGATCACCCCTGACTTGGTCGTCGTGAAGCCTTTTCCAAGGTGGCTGCCTGTCCTGGTTTACGGTGTACAGGTATGTGTAAATTGTAGTCATCAGTACGACGAAGAGCGTCCACTTGATAAGCTGGGTCGTTGTGCTGAGTCTGCTAGTGTACGCAAGCCAGCTGGCACCTGCAAGCGGGAACATAGTAAAGACAAGTCTGGTTTTAGCGGGACTCCTAATAAAAAATCAGGCAGCCTGCGCCATTTCGTTTCATCAAAAAACAATTTTCATGTTCACTTTCCAGCAAACATTGTAGCGGTAATCACTGAACTAGTCAAGGACTGCCCCGAATTTTCTGAGATCTCTAAAGGAGAAAATTTTCCGCTGTGAAATATTCGACTGAATTTAAATTAATTTTGTTTGATTCAACCTCTAAAGAGACATACATATGTGAACCATCTGGGCACTTTGCTTTCTCGGTTACACTTTGGCCCATACAGTGAGCACAAAGAAACAATAATGATGCAACTGAGAATTTGACAACAGCTTCAAGCGCAGCAGAAATGGTGCAGTAGTTTCAAATTGTGGCGGCTCTATCGCGGCACTCGTACAGGTTGAGGTTCTAAGGCTGAGAAGCTGCACCCCGACGGCCTTGAGCTCAGTTCCATATGATCTTTTTTCTCCTTGTTCAAGCGCATGTGCCTAAGAGCATCATCTTTGTCGGCGTGCGACTTGCCCGGGTTTCGAAGGAAGTAGGCTGGACTGTTTAACAAACAAAACACATGCACTTTCAACTACGCACAGTTATATCTTCAAGCTGTACAGAATGTATGGGTAAATGGCATGTACAAAACACGAATATATGCACACACACCATGTGTACACTATGTGTCAAGACCTCGCACAGTGCACAATATTTCTACACACAAGAAGTCAGTTCGCAGATTGCTAATGATTGGCGATTGGCCTAACGTACGGTCAGGAACTACGAAACGGGCGGGGGGGGGGGGGGGGGGGGGGGTCGTCGCGTTTTACATTCGATTCAGCCGTGGTTCTCTGCACCGCCGGAACCGGTTCACGGTGCGCTGCACCAAAGCGCTCGATTCACAGCGCCCTCTGCACCACCGTCCGCGATTGATTTCGGTGCAGTCGTGGT